>NC_089229.1:2027500-2187187 GCF_963924675.1 Phocoena phocoena
CCGTCAAAGAATCCTCCTGGGCCACCAACAGCATAGCTGCTGAAAAGAGACGAAGCCCCATCACATGGGAAGCAAGTGTTAATTGTTGTTTCCAGACTCAAGCTTAAAACTTTACATCCATTCCTGTTTAGTGTCAGCTTTTCCAAACTGGGCCTTTGCTCCAGCTCTCTGAGGTCATTTTTGCTCTCATCTGTCACCCGACAATGCACATTCACCCTTTCTCCTGCACGTTGGATCAGATGCAATTTGTATCATCTTCTTTACCAGCCATTAACTCTTCATCCATTTAATTCTCTGTTCATGCAAAACTATTTAGTAAGCAAAATTTCAGACAATATTGTTAAGAATTTTCCATGGCAGGTTTGGGCTCTGTTTAGCTATCTGTGCCTTTGGATATGATTGTGTAATTGGGCTGAATTCATCCAATTGCCCACTTTCCGCATCTGTACATAAGAAATGTTTGTGCGTTGGGTGGTTGATTTTATTTGTCCCAGAGTTAAAGCATTCTAGGATTTAACGAAGAATCAATTGTTCCTTTATTTTCTCCCATTTTATGACAATACTCAAGCACGCTTCAGTGTTCCACAAACATAAAGGTCTGTTATTATTAAAATCACTTTAATTATAGCAGCAATTTCCTGTGTATTACACTGTGATTGCACGGAGGGCATGATCACGTCTCCCCCTGGTGTGTCTCAGATTCCGCTATCTGACTGCATGACTGTTGGGTTCTACTCGACATCCAAGGAAGCCTGTCTTCCTGAGTCTCGTTTTCCCTCTAGGTGATGACTATGACTGGTTTCAGAAGCCATCAGAGGGCCGGGCACGTGTGAACATCCTTGGACCAGGGGATGCCTTCGATCTGTGACCCAGCCCACTTCTGTCCACAGAGGTTTGCTGGTCTGACTTCCATTCCTCAGTGAGGACTCCGGAACAGCAGCTCTTCTCTCTTACGATGCACACAGGCTTCCCACCCCTCCTGGCTGACACTGCCCACTGGGCCACCTGCCCTCCAGCATCTGAGCAGAAAATGACCTCACGTCCAGTACAAAGACATGCCCCTCTGACGAAATAACTTCAGGAAGCCCCATTTCTGAGCTCCGCTGTAAAGGACAAGATGCACTGTTATTGTCATCTGTCCTCAGCATGGAGCTCCAGCTGGTCACATGCTGTCACTATCTGAGGAAGCAGAGGTCAGCGGGGCTGGATATGCAGGCCCCATAGGGAGGGTGCACAGCATATGGGATATGCCATCTTCCACATGCAGGAAGGCAGGAGGGTGGTCTCTGGAGAGGGGGGGCAGAGCAGACTCCAAGAGCTGGAGGATGGTGGAGCCCACGCCAACAAAAGGACATCTGGTGGAGCCCACGCCAACAAAAGGACATCTGGGCATCTGAGCTCAGACTGCAGGGGAAGGCGCCGAGGATTTCAAAGGAGGATGTGGTGGGGGAGATCTGGGTGCTGGACAAGGGGCCCAAACGTGTATCTCCTCTCCCCAGCGCTCTGTGTGTGGCCTCTGCACCTGAGGGTAACACCTGTCATTCCAGAAGCTTCAAGGTTCTTTAATTTCTCAGCTCTCTTGACCCACTCCCAGGAGAATACAACTCGCTAACCTCCCTGGATGGGAATGCAGAGTGTAGTCAGCTGCTGGGCTCGTGGCCGACCAGCCGGGGCAGGACTCCTGAGCGGGGTGTGGACATCTCAGCTGAGTAGGGTGTCTTGCTGAAGCTCCAGGCTGAGCAGCCCCTGGGTGAGACCAGGCCGTGTGAGACCAGGGGCTTGGACAAAGTTGCAGTTCTCTGGCTGGTCCCCACTTTGATCTTTCCTGCAGCCCCTACCCACAACAGCCCCTCGTTCACTATCTTTGGGAACAAGCACAGATGTCACACATTCCTGGTGGCCTCTCCTGAACACCGGCTGGCCCCTCCTCCTCTCTGCTTCATGGCCCCTGGGACTCCAGCCTCACTCTGTCATGGCCCCCCTGAGCAGTTGCGATCACTCTTCCTGGCCTGTAACCCCCTCAGTGTCCCCCACCCTAGGGCAGGACTGTCCTTGTCATCTCCATTTCACCGGTGCCCAGTGCAAGGCCGGGTATAGAGATAGGGCCAAATCTTTACTGAATCGATCATTCCATCTCACTCCTGCTGTTGGAAGGGCAAAGGGCAGGCTGTCTGAAAGCCTGGGCTGAGTCCTGGCTGGGACCTCAGCAAGACCCAGTGTCCATGGACATCAGAGTCCTCCTCTGTCGTCCATGGTGACTAATGACACCTTCAGTGCCAACTGGCTCAGCTGTGTGGGCGGCAATGAGCCAGAGTCTGAAAGCTCTTTACGTGAAGAGCTGGTGTAGCCTGATTTTTTGTCTGTGGTTTAGAACACAAGCTGCCATCTCTTGTGTGATGTGGCCTTTCTCTGGGGTCTCTGGGGTCCCTGGGGTCCGGTCCCAGGCCTGCAGGACACCGCTCCATGTGGTGTGTGCTGTTCTCACTGGCAATGCCGTCAGCGTGTCCTGAGGACGGGCGCACCCTGGTCTTCGTGGAGCTGCCCCGGCACACAGGTGTCCCCACAGCCCCCAGGAAGCCATAGCGCCTGGGACAGCCTAGTGTGGACAGATAGGACATGGGTCCTCGGGTTACATAGGAGGGGTTTGAATCCAGCCCGTCCACCACAAACCATGGGGTCCTCAGGCCACTGAGCCTCCATGGGCCTCAGCAGGAAGCAGACAAAACTGAAGGAGGGTCATTTCTGCAGCCTGGCAGGATTCTGGATGTGTCTGCATAGACCCCCACACATTACAGGTATCAACGTGTGCTACGCATCCACCCCCACTTGGGAAATGTGTGTCCTGTGTGGGATGTACACACTATAACACACCCAGGATAGGCAAAGCCAGGTCCTCGGGCTTATCGCCCCCAGCATCCTCTCCCAGACCCACACAGGAAAGACTCCACTTCCACCTGCCCTCCCAGAGGACACCTGCCCCTGATGCGTTAGCCTAGAGTGTTAGAACAACAGCTGTAGCTGCATTTATGGGGCACTTCCATCCACACACTTAACTCATGGGACCCTTAAATCAGCCACTTCAACCTGACACCAAGCACCTGTGTTGTAAGTGGGAAACCGAAGCCTGGGGGGGCAGTGGTGGTTGAAGGGGCACAGCCAGGGTTTGATGGAGATGGTGCTGGACCCAGGACTTGTACGAGTTAAAACCCCACACTCTCAGCCTCTGGACCCACCCAAACACTGTGTGTCTTAGCACAGCCCTCCACCTTGACAGCTAAGGTTCCTTGGATGGACTGGCTCAGTGGGAAGCTCTCTGCGGGGCTCCCATGATGATGCGATCAGAGGTACCGGGGCTGGAGACAGTGGGAGACTCCGGGCTGGCCATCAAGACAGCTTGTCCCAGAGAAGTGGCCAACATGGTAGAGCAGGAAGAACTGGAGCTCACCTCCTCCCAGGAGCACACGAAGATTGCAACTATTTACAGAGCAACTATCCATGAGAGTGACCTGAAGACTAACAGAAAAGACCTTCTACAGCTTATGATGTAAAAAGGAACCATGACGAGATGGATAAGAGGAGCCAAGATGTGGGGCAGTCAAGATCTACACCCATGTGCCCCAAATGGGAGGATAATTATCATTGCAGAGGCTCTCCCCAAGGATCAAGGGTGTCTGAGCCCCACATCAGCCTCCCTAGGTTAGGGGTCCTGCACTGGGAAGATGAGCCCCCAGAACATATGATTTTGAAACCCAGTAGAGCCTACTTCCAGGAGAACCAGTGGGCTGTGGGAAAGAGACTCCACTCTTAAAGGGCACACACAAATCTCACACATTCCTGGACCCAGGGTAGAAGCAGTAATTTGATGGGGCCCTGGGCCAGCCTCACCTGCTGGCCTTGGAGGGCCTCCCAGCTCCCAGAGGGGCAGGAGCCAACTGTGCTCAGCCCAGGGACAGAGACGCAAGCAGCAGTCATTTATGGGAAGCATCCCAGCATGAGGAACTGGTGCTGGTACGTGCCGTTTGGGATGCTCCTCTAGCTTATTAGCACAAGGACATGGCCCTGCCTGCCAGACTCTCAGCATCAGTCTCAAGATGCCCCAGGCCAGGCAGCTAGCTGGGCAGGGACACGACTCCACCCACCAGCAGGCCAGTGGCCATAGGATCCTCTGAGCTCCCAGCAGTGCTGGACCTGGTTCCACCCACTAGTGGGTAGATACCAGCCATGGGACCACCTGGGACACAGCCAGCTGTATCAGGACTCAGTGCCCTTATCAGCAGGCTGGCATCAGACCCAGAACCACCTGGGCTCTGGCCCAGCCCACCTGAAGGTTGACATCAACTCTGGGACCACCAGGGCCCTAAAACCAGAGATCCTGGGACCCAGCTCCACCTACCAGTGGGGGGCATTAGCCCCAGGATCCCCAGAGCCCCCACAGGTAGCTGATGTAGGACTGGCCTTGGCCACCAGTGGTCTGGTTCTAGCCCTGAGACCACTGCAGCCAGCCAGGTCAAGACCTGGCCCACCCACCAGCATGCCAGCACCACCCTGGGACAGACTGGGTTCTGGCCCCACGCAACAGCAGGCCAATACCAGCCCTGAGACACCTTCAGTTCCTCAGCCAGTCATGTTAGGATACAGTCCCACCCACCAGTGGGCCCTCACCAGCTCCAGGTAATGCCTGATCCTGCACCCAACCATATCAAGAACTGACCCCACCCATCAGCAGGCTGATACCAGTCCCAGGAACCCCTCCCTCTCTGGGGCTATGATAACACTGATCAACAGGCCAACACTAGCTCCAGGACACCCTACTCCACAGCCAGACACCCCAGGACCCAGGTCCCCAACCAGTGGGCCAGCATTAGCCCCAGGATCCCCTGGTACTCTGTAGCCAATGACCTTGTGACTTGGCCACATCCATTAACAGCCAGCAGCCTCTGCACAAAGGAGGGACCAGGGGTCAGCCAGGTCTACCAGTGTCCACACAGTAGTCAGCCCACCGTAACAGAAGGACTCACACAGCTCACATGGAGGGTACCCCTAAAGCATATAGCTGTAGTGAACATAAGCAAATGTGCTTCTGGGCCACACAGGCTGTCTCCTACATAAAGCCACTTCTCTAAGATTGGGAAATGTAACCAACTGACCAAATACATAGAAATGAAAACAGTGAATTAGGCAAAATGAGGCAACAGAGAAACATGTTACAAATGAAGGAACAAGATAAAACTCCAGAAGAAGAACTGAGTGAAGTGGAGATAAGCAATCTACCTGAAAAAGAGTTCAAGGTGATGATCCTAAAGCAGCTTGAAGAACTCAGGAGAAGAATGGATGAACACAATGAAGTTAACAGACAGTTAGAAGATATAAAGAAGAATCAAACAGAGCAGAATCATACAATACAAAAACATGAGATAAAAATACACTAGAAGGGATCAGCAGTAGATTAGATGATAGAGAGAAATGGACTGGTGAACTAGGCCAGTCTGTTTTTTTTTTTTTTAAAGTTTCCCTCTTGCTTATGCTATTTTTTATAGTATTTTAAAAAATTAATTATTTATTTATTTTTGGCTGTCTTGGGTCTTCACTGCTGCAGGCAGGCTCCCTCTATTTGCAGTGAGCAGAGGCTACTCTTCGCGTGGTGCACGGACCTCTCATCACAGCAGCTTCTCTTGTTTCAGAGCACAGGCTCTAGGTCCATGGGCTTCAGTAGTTGTGGCATGTGGGCTCAGCAGCTGTGGCCTGCGGGCTCTAGAGCACAGGCTCAGTAGTTGTAGTGCACGGGCTTAGCTGCTCTGCGGCATGTGGGATCTTCCCGGACCAGGGCTTAAACCTGTGTCCCCTGCATTAAGGCTCAACCTGTGTCCCCTGCATTAAGAATCTGCATAAGGCAGATTCTTAACCACTGCACCACCAGGGAAGACAAAGTAGTGGAAATAACTCTGTCTCTAGGAGACAGAGTAGTGGAAATAACAAGATGAACAGAAAAAAAGAATTAAAAAATGAGGACAGTTTAAGAAACCTCTGAGACAATATCAAGTGTACTAACATTCACATTATAGGGGTCCCAGAAGGAGAAGGGAAAAAGATAGGGGCAAAGAACACATGTGAAGACATAATGGCTGAAAACTTCCCTAACCTGGGAAAGGAAACAGACATCCAGGTCTAGGAAGCACAGGAAGTCCAAACAAGGTGAACCCAAAGAGGACCACACAAAGACACATTGTAATTAAAATGGCAAAAATCAAAGACGAAGAGAAAATGTCAAAGGCAGCAAGGGAAAACCGAGAAGTTACATACAAGGCAATTTCCATAAGGCCATCAGCTGACTTTTCAGCAGAAACTGCAGGACAGAAAGGAGTGGCACCATATATTTGAAGTGATGAAAGAAAAATACCTATCACCACGAATACTCTACCCAGCAAGGCTTTCATTCATATGTGAAGGAGAAATCAAAAGTTTTACAGACAAGTAAAGGCTAAGAGTTGAGCACCATGAAACCAACTTTACAGGAAATGTTAAAAGGACCTCTCTTAGCAAAAAGGGAAAGGCCACAATTAGAGATGTAAAAAAATACAAAAGGAAAAATCTCTTTGGTAAAGGCAAATATACAGTAAAAGTAGTAGATAAGTTACTTATAAAGCTAGTAGAAAGGTTAAAAGACAAAAGTAGTTATATCAGCTATATCAGCAATAAGTAGTTAAGGGATACAGAAAATAAAAAGGTGTAAAGTAGGATGTCAAAAACAGTAAGTGTGAGCAGGGGTTTAATAAGTGTTGTTCAAATGCTTTTGTTTGTTTCTTTTTCACTATTTTTTCTTTAATGAATCGCTCGATTCATAATGATTAATAATGATGATAACAGTAATGATAGCATCTGCCATCTAAGGGGAACTTTGTGTTCCTGGCACACAGGTGAAGTGAATACATTCAATACTCACCATCACCTTGTAAGATAAATACTTCTACAACCATTTCAGAGATGAGCAAACTAAACTACGAATGGCAAGCAATTTGCCCAAGATCACATCCTTAGTACGTGGTACAGCCAGGAGTTAAACGCAGGTCTTTTAGGACTCTTTCCAATACACTCCATTACCTATCATGGAAAACAATTTCATTGTTAGCCTGGACCTGGTCTTTCTAGGAAAAAGAAACATTCTGCAGAGAAAGTTATTCATTCTAAGGCCAAAATATTTACTTAAATCATCTTGTTTGTGTGAAGCTATCTTTACTTAACTCCAGAGAGATAATCAAAGAGTTGTAGAAGTTCAAAATGCATTTGAACTTAAGAGATCAGTAGCCTAAAATAATCATTTATGTATGTATATATATTTGTATATAGCTAATCTATGTATCTATGTATTTATCTCTATCTATGTATATAGATATACAAACATCGTGGTAACCACAAACCAAAAATCTAAAATAGATACACAAAAAAGAGAAAGGAATCCGGATATAACATCAAAGATACTTATCAAGTCGCAATGGAAGAGAACAGAAGAAGGGAACAAAAAAAGACCTACAAAAACAACCCCAAAACTACTCAGAAAATGATAAAAAAATTAGATAACTATTAATAATTACTTTTAATGTAAATGGACTGAATGTCCCAATCAAAAGACATCATGGGCCTAAATAGCTACAAAACCAAGACCCATACACGTGCTGCCTACAATAGACTCATTTTAGTTCTAAAGACACACAGTCTGAAAGGGAGGGGATGGAAAAAGGTATTCCATTCAAAAGGGTATAAAAAAGTAAGCTGGGGTAGCAATACTTATATCAGACAAAGATTGTAACAAGTGACAAAGATGGGCATTATATAATGATAAAGGGATCAATCCAACAAGAAGATATAATAATTTTAAATATATATGCACCCAACATAAGAGCACCTAAATACACAAAGCAAGTATCAACAGACATAAAGGGAAAAATGACAGAGACACAATAATAGTAGGGGACTTTCACACTCCACTTACATCAATGGACAGATCACCCAGACAGAAAATCAATAAGGAAACAATGGCCTTAAATGACCCATTAGGCCAAATGGACTTAACAGATAGATATGGAACATTCCATCCCAAAGCAGCAGAATACACATTATTTTCAAGTGCACATGGAACATTCTCCAGGAGAGATCACAGAGTAGACCATAAAACATGTCTCAGTAAACTTAAGAAAATTGAAATCATGTCGTTTCTTTTCTGATCACAATGCTACGAGATTAGAAATCAACTGAAAGAAGAAAAAACTGAAAAAAAACAGAAACATGTAGAGGCTAAACAATATGCTACTAAACAACCAATGGGTCACTGAAGAAATCAAAGAGGAAATCAAAAAATACCTAGAGACAAATGAAAGTGAAAACACAATGACCCAAAAATCTATGGGACACATCAAAAACAGTTCTAAGAGGAAGTTTATAGAGATACAAGCTTACCTCAGGAAACAAGAAAAATCTCAACTAAAGAACCTAAACTTATACCTAAAGGGACTAGAAAAAGAAGAACATACAAAACTCAAAGTTAGTTGAAGGAAAGAAATATTAAGGTTCAGAAAAGAAATCAATGAAATAGAGACAAAAAAAAAAAAAAGAAAATGGAAAAGATCAATGAAACTAAGAGCTAGTTCTTTGAAATGATAAACAAAATTGATAAATCTTTAGACAGATTCATTATGAAAGAAAAAGGGCCCAAATCAATAAAATCAGAAATGAAAAAGGAGAAGTTACAACCAACACCACAGAAAATCATAGAATCCTAAAAAGTTACTATGAACAATTATACACCAACAATATGGACAACTTAGAGGAAATGGACACGTTTCTAGAAGTGTATAATGTCCCAAAACTGAACCAGGAAGAAATAGAAAATATGAACAGACAAATTACCAGTAAGGAAATTGAATCAGTAAATAAAAACACAAAATCACACAAAAACAGAAAACCTCCAACAAACGTTAAGTCCAGGACTGGATGGCTTCAGAGGTGAATTCTACCAAACATTTAGAGAAGAGTTAACGCTTATCCTTCTCAAAATATTCCGCAAAGTTGTGTTGGAAGGAATGATTCTGAACTCATTTTATGAGGCCAGCATCAGCTTGATACCAAAGCGACAAAAAGAAATCACACAAAAAAGAGCAAATTATAGAACAATGTAAGTGATAGACATAGATGCTAAAATCCTCGACAAGGTATCAGCAAACTGAATTCAACAATACATGCATCATACACCATGGTCATGTGCGATTTATCAGGAATGCAAGGATGGTTCAATAACTGCAAATCAATCAATGTGATATACAACATTAACAAACTGAAGAATAAAATCATGTGATCATCTCAGTAGAGGGGAAAAGATTTTGCCATAATCCAACCTCATTTATGATTAAAAAAACTCTCAACAAAGTGGGTGTATAGGGACATATTTCAATGTGAAAGGCCATATATGACAGGTCCACAGCTAACATCACACTCAATGTTGAAAAGCTGAAAGCTTTTCCCTTAAAATCAGGAACAAAAGAAGGATGCCCACTCTTGCCACTTTTATTCAACATAGTATTGGAAGTATATATATATATATATATATATATACACACACACACACACACACACACACACACATATATATACATACAATACAATTTTACCCAGCCTTAAAAAAGAATGAAATCTTGCCATTTATGACAACATGGATGGACCTAGAGGGAATGATGTTAAGGGAGATAAGTCAGACAGAGAAAGACAAATACTGTAGGATTTCACTTATATGTGGAATTGAAAAAAACAAAACAGACTAACAAAGAAAACTAGACAAAAAGGGAGTCATCAATACAGAGAAGAAACAGGTGGTTGCCAGTTGGAAGGGGAGTAAGGGGAGGAGAGAAACAGTTGAGGGACATTAAGAGGTACAAACTTTCAGTTACAAAATGAATGAGTCACAGATACGAAATGTAGTGTGTGGGGAATGTAGCCAATAATTATGTAAAATCTTTTATGGTGACAGATGACAACCTGACTTATGGTGATCATTTTGAAATGTATAGAAATATTGAATCACTATGTTGTGTACCAGGAACTAACATAGTGTTGTAAGTTAGTTACACCCTACAAAAATACAAACTGACGGAAAAAAAGAGATGAGATTTGTGGCTGCTGTAGGCATGGAGAGGACTAATGGGAACTAGGTGTAGGTGGTCAAAAGTTACAAACTTTAGTCTGAAGATAAATAAGTGCTAGGGATGGAAGTTGCAACGTGATAAATGTATTTAACACTGCTGTACACTATGTATGAAAGCTGTTAAGAGTAAATCCTGAGGGTTCTCATCACAAGAAAAAACATTTTTTTCTGTTTCTTTAATGTTGTGTCTATATGGGATGATAGATGTTTGGTAAGCCATTGTGGTAATTATTTCCCTATATGTGCAAGGCAAATCATTATACTGTTTATCTTAAACTTATACAGTGCTGTATGTCAATGATATTTCAATAAAACTGAAAAAAACGCAGCTGGCCCCAGAGTGGAGAGTGGATTCTGTGGGCTGGAATCTCAGCTGGGGCAGAGGACTGGCATATCCTTGTGAGTCATGGCAGCCGGTTCCTGGAGGTGGTATTTCAAGAAACCAAGGCACAAACCGCATGGAGTTGCTGATGGAGTCGGGATTTTGGAGGTCACTTCCTTCACATGCCGTTGGTCAGCTAAGTCATGAGCACAGCTTCAAGGAGATGGGAGTCAGTTTCCCACGGTGATTGACCAGCGGCATGTCGGCAGGGGAGGAACCGAGGGCAGCCAGTTCTGAGGCCACTACAGCACCTGGTGATGAGGATGTTACCGAGGCAGATCCGGGGCCACTCTTCTCAGTGCATCACTTGCATTAGCTTACTTCATTCTCCCAACACCACCCTTAGCACCAGGGCCCTTCACTCAGTGATGACTCAGCATGGAACCTGTCATCACATTGCCCTGAACTCTCACTTGAGGATGTCCTCACCCTCCTTCGGGTTGCCTTGTGTAGCTCCACATTTCCTGGGTAGAACAGAATTCCCTAGGATCCTGGAAGAGGTGAGGATGTGCAAGCTGTAAGCATCTCTGACAGGCTGGAGAAGTTTGAGGTCAAAGAGTGTGACAGCCTCCCATTGAAGACACACAGTGGGTTCAGAGCCATTAAGCTAACAAGATGGGCGGATGCCCCGCCTCTTCCGGGAGCCAGCCTACTGAAAGAGCAGGTGCGACGGGATGCTTCTTGGAGTTCAACATAGAATTAGCGAGATGTTATTCCTGCCTTAATGACAAGGGCAGGCAACTCAACCGAGTGGTAGTTAGCGCTGACCGTTCTGCCATTCAGTAATGATACCTTAGACTTTACAAAAATAACTGAAAGGGGGGAGTTGCCCACGTGAATTGAACATGCTTTGGTGAGTCTGGAGCTCTCTGTGGAAGTTGGGTGAGAAACACGTTCCAACGTTTCGGTGGCCAGTGCAGAAATGCACAACATAGGGATGACACTGTGGAATTCCACTGGGATGTTTTCTTGCCACAGTGCTAGCTGTCACGTGGGGGTTGCGTGCTGGCACAGGCTCCCCTGTGGCAGATGGTCGATGGCTGCCCTGAACACTCATCCAGCGTGTTCATCCTGATAAAGCATTTTGGATGTTCATGAACGCACTTTACAGGATCATTTTGAGATGACTGTTTGGATCCTGAATACTTTGTACAACCCCAAATGGTTGTTTTTCAAGAAACATGCAAATGGGCTATGTTCTCTCTCAGCTGGTCATCTGGGTACATTGGAAAAGATGTCAAAGGGACAGGTTCCTTGGAAAGGGAGCAGCTCAACAGCAAGACAGAGTCAGACTGGGTGCTGGCACATCCTCTTCTCTTTATTGGGTCCAGACCTCTGCTCCTTCATCCTTTTGACCTTGGCAGGGATTTATCCTCTCTGACCCCCTGTGTCTGAATCTTTAAAGTAGGATAATGCCATCTGCCTTGAAGTGTTGTTGGAGAGATCAGATGAGATTACAAATAAGAAATGTCTTGGGCTTCCCTGGTGGCACAGTGGTTGAGAGTCTGCCTGCCGATGCAGGGGACATGGGTTCGTGCCCTGGTCTGGGAAGATCCCACATGCCGCGGAGCGGCTGGGCCTGTGAGCCACGGCTGCTGAGCCTGCGTGTCTGGAGCCTGTGCTCCGCAATGGGAGAGGCCACAGCAGTGAGAGGTCCACGTACTGCAACAAACAAACAAACAAACAAACAAAACAAACAAACAAAGAAATGTCTGATGCTTTCAGTATTCAAAAACAGTAAAAATCATTAATACAGGAGGCAAATTGTCCATCCAAGACTCCGAGTGTTTCCCAGAGGCAACAGCGCACAGAAGCACCCCAGCCGTTTGCCTGATTGTTTGCCCATTTCCATGGGAAAGACATAAAATATGATGTGGAGTGGAGGTGAGGAGGGGCTTTATATAATTCAAGTGTGTGATGGGAAATCCACAGCATGGGAATGTTTATAATCCCTGTGCACGTTCCAGTCCTGAATGCAAAGTTATCAAGAGGGTATGCAAATCAAAACTACAATGAGGTATCACCTCACACCGGTCAGAATGGTCATCATCAAAAAAATCTACAAACAATAAATGCTGGAGAGGGTGTGGAGAAAAGGGAACCCTCTTGCACTGTTGGTGGGAATGTAAATTGATACAATCACTATGGAGAACAGTATGGAGGTTCCTTAAAAAACTACAAATAGAAGTACCATATGACCCAGCAATCCCACTACTGGGCATATACCCTGAGAAAACCATAATTCAAAAAGAGTCATGTACCAAAATGTTCATTGCAGCTCTATTTACAATAGCCAGGACATGGAAGCAACCTAAGTGTCCATCATCGGATGAATGGATAAAGAAGATGTGGCACATATACACAGCTGACTATTACTCAGCCATATAAACAAATGAAATTGAGTTATCTGTGATGAGGTAGATGAACCTAGAGACTGTCATACAGAGTGAAGTAAGTCAGAAAGAGAAAAACAAATACCATATGCTAACACATATATATGGAATCTAAAAAAAAAAAAAAGTTCTGAAGAACCTAGGGGCAGGACAGGAATAAAGACGAAGACGTAGAGAATGGACTTGAGGACACGGGGAGGGGGAAGGGTAAGCTGGGACGAAGTGAGAGAGTAGCATGGACTTATATATACTAGAAAATGTAAAATAGGTAGCTAGTGGGAAGCAGCCGCATAGCACAGGGAGATCAGCTTGGTGCTTTGTGACCACCTGGAAGGGAGGGATAGGGAGGGTGGGAGGGAGGGAGACTCAAGAGGGAAGAGATATGGGAACATATGTATATGTATAACTGATTCACTTTGTTATAAAGCAGAAACTAACACACCATTGTAAAGCAATTATACTCCAATAAAGATGTTAAAAATTTAAAAAATAAATAAAAACAAACAAAGAGGATAAAAACTCTCATCATCATTTAACAATATCTTTTAGGTGCTGAGTGATATTTATCCAGGCTTATGATGACCCCCATGGACAAGGCACTGCAGGACCACTAACCCACTTTACATGTGCCTGGAAACTCAAGTTCAGACCAACATCTCAGGGGTCACGGTCAGCAGACCGCAACTCAAAAGGCTTTTGGACCCCAGGCTGCGTTCCTTCCGCACCAGCTCGACAGGTGCCAAGAGCTGGGGGCACTGCTGTTTCCTCCCCCAACAGGTCCTACTATGTGCTGCGAACATGGGCAGATGACCATTCAGCTGCTGTCCTGTGGTCCCCTCAGCATTGTTTGGACGGTCAAGCTCATGACAACAGCCTGAACCAGAAGATGCGGGTTGTTCTATGAGGAACGTTCCCAAACCCCATGTGTGACGTCATTTCAGTGTTCAAACCAGCAAAAGGACTGGACAGCAGCTTGGAGCCCCTTGAACTTGGCCCCCGTGAGGCTTGGCTTGGAGGACCCACTCGCCCACTCTTGTGGAGACAAAGACAGGAGCGGGTCAGGACACAGAAGATTATAGGATCCCAACTTCAAAGGGTTTCCATGAAGCAACACTCCCTGTACATCAGGAAATCATCTAACGTCCTCCATTAAGGAAGGAAGTAGCAGATTGTTTTTTTTTCCTGCTTCCTTCAACAAAGATAACCAAATGCTTTATTGTTGGACCATGTTGGAGTTAGCCTTTTTTTGTATTACAGAACACCTAAAAACTCAATGTTTTAAGACAAAAACCGCGTATTTACTCCTAGCTCTGAGGGTTCACAACTTAGGTGGGGCTCAGCAGGCAGGCCTCCTGGTCCTGGCTGGTGAACACATGTGTCTGTGGTCAGCTGACAGCCGATGGCCTCACTCAGGGGACTGTGGGCCCGAGGGATGTGAATGGCTGGGCCACGTGTCTCTTGTCCCCCTGCAGGCCAGCTGGAGCTTTCTCGCGTGGTGGTCGCAGGTTTCCAAAGGCAAGAGTGGAAGCGTGCATGGCTTCACGCGACCGAGGTCAAGATCTGCATATCTCTTCATTGGCCAAAGCACGTCCCAAGGCCACCTCAAATTTCGGGGCTAAGAGGAAGGGAGGAAGTCGCAGCCTTTGGGCCCTACCGCAAACTGACACAGAAAGTGAGTTATGCAAGCAGAACTCGGTCTTGCTTGAAAGAAAAATCGAAACTAAACGAAATTTCCCTTGAAAGATGTCTTAGCACACATGTTCATGAAATGCGAAACACTAAAGCTAAATCGAACATTATCTGACATTGAAGAAGGTGTCTGGTGTGGCCCGAACTCTGCGTCTCAGTTTTCTCCCACATTCCACAACATGATCAGATCTTATTCGTTTCTCGCACTATGGATTCAAACACAGCTTCAACCCAAGTCTAATCCAATCTCTATATTTAAATCTGAAAGCTCCTGCCGGCTGAATTGCATGTTTTTATAGAAATAAACTTAAAACCAGGGAGTGATGGGGTGGGGGTGGGGGAGAATGTTTCCATGGAAACGGCACACAACACCCCTCATACGAGTCAGATCTGTGCAGTGTTGGGTTTGGAACAAGTGGGCGTTAATGGTTCGGGGAGGACCCTAACTAAGACACACAACACCCATCCCAGTGACTCAGGGATTTTATGGAGCAATACCTTGCAGTTGCAGGATTCCCACGTACTATAAGGGGAAAGAAGCCAGGTGCTAAGAGCTGAGGGTAATTATCCTCCCAAGACGAACTACACGTTCTGAAAGGCAGTCACTGGAGGCCAGGAAGGGGGTGGGACTCAGATTTCTCTTCCCCAAGAAACAGAAGAACCACAGAGGGAGCTGGCGAATGCGTGCCCAGCGGGGATGCCTGTTGCCAGTTTTTCTCAGGATTTGCAACCCGTGAGCCAGGCAGGAATGTTCCACAACACCTGTCTTGCACCTCTCTGGCCCCCAGGAGCCCCATTCCACCTGGGAGATGGTTTGAAAAGTTGATGATTCAACACCTTATATTCCCTCCCTCATATCGATGCCTTCAAGGCGCGTCTCGCCACTGGCTCAAATTCCAACGTCTGTTTTCTTAGATGTTTGCACATTCTTTAGCCCATTCACTCAGGAACTTTTCACCCGACTTGTCAGACTGCGCTGATGGGGTTGAGAGAGACAGAGGGTGCTCCGATCCCATCCTTGCTCTCTGGTTCCGTGGGTCCCGCCCTCTCGGGACTGAGACCTCCTTCCCCTCACTGCAGACTTACCACGTGCTGTGCACTTGTCCCTTTGCAGCTCTGTCCTCTTCCCCTAGGGACGTCCTCACCTACACTTGGTCCTCGGGCTTGTCCCCAGACCTGCCCCTCGGGAAATGTGTCCCAGATATTTGCTGAAGGAGCAAAGGGCCTCTCCATTAAGGACAGCAAGCACCCTTATCCCAAGCGACCAGAAGGTGGTCATGTGAGCTGTGTTTAAGGCCATGCTGTCAGGGTGACTTCACACTTGGTCTCATACTCCCTGGCTCCACGTTCAGTGTCTTTTCCAGCTTCTAAGACAGTGACCGTCATGCGTCAGCCTGTTGGAGAAAAGTCCTAGAGTTTGGATGAAAATTCTGCCTTCCCTCCCTGCCTTGAGCTTCTGCAGGGTTGCAGCGACGTCTTGGCTCTCCAGAGAGCAAATTTGCTGTCCCCCCAGTGGGCAGTCCACTGAGAAGGCCAAAGCCATGCCAGACGGAGGCCCTGCCTGGTCACGGTGAAGAGGAAGCTGGCGTGAGAAGCCGGGCTGCATGCACACCCGCTGTGACAAAGCGCGGTATCACTTGGAGCCCCTGTGAACATTTGTCTCTGGGTTTCCCCAGTCAGCTGCTGTTGGAAAGCAAAGTGGAGAAACCCAGGAGAAAACTGGCTTCTGTTAACCCAGGAAGCATGCGGGGGCCATAGTAAAAATAGCCCTGACGCCCCCGTAGCCACCACCAAGACGTCGCGGGCCCACGTGCCCCGGGTGGAGAAATAGCAAAGGTTTGCCGCTGCAAGGAAATCAGCAGATCTGTGGAGTTAAGTCGATGGTAAAGCTTCTCGGTCAATTCAACGTGTTTGTTTATTTTAAGAGGTTTTGCCTTCAGCAAAGTCACTGCTGCCGAGTGGGTGATGGCGGGGCTGGTGTGTGTCGCCTCTCAGAGCAGATGCAGAGCGCGTGCGTTTCTAGCCGCGATTCCCAGCACGGAGGCCCAGGCATGGCTGACACAGCAGCAGCGTGTCCTCAACCGGGAAGGCAGCGGACGCCTGTCCGTGAGGCCCCTTAGCCTCCCTGCTTAGTCTCCCTGCATGATGAGCTGCGGGGGTACGTCTGTATGTGTCCCGTGGTGGCCTCTGGAACCGACACCCCGTCATCTTCGCATAACAACCACCCACGCGATTCCAGATCAGCCTCTGCTACGGCTTGGAAGACCCTCTTTGCCTCCATGAGAACGACGTCATCCCTTGGACAACATCGGGGGGTGGGAAGTGGAGTCGAGGTCCTGTGAGGACAAGAGGGTGGCCCCTCCTCCTCTCCTCCCCTCTTGCTTCCCCATCTATCTAACGAGCCTCCTGCTTTCTAGCTTCTGCTGCGGTGCTGGATCCACCTCAGGGAAGGAGTCACATCCTTGCTGTCACAGGGTCAAAAAAAGGAGGGAGGGACACAGTTTGCTGGATGCGGGCGTGGCCGCCTTGCTCATGAATCGGAGATGAGGTGCGAAAGCCAGAGGGGAGTTGACGACATCCCAGGACCTTGGCCTAAGAGATGGAGAGAACATTTTCCCCTTTTCAGAGGCGGAGCAGACGAGGAGATGCAGGTTCTGAGGAGAAATCAAGAGCTTGGAGTCACTCGTGTGACAGTTGAGATGCTCATTAAACATTCAAGTCTGCAGAGTGCTCCATTGGTTGTGAACTTGAGGAAGGAAGGAAGGAAGGAGGGAGGGAGGGAGGGAGGGAGGGAGGGAGGAGGGAGGAGGGAGGGAGGGAGGAAAGAAGGAAGGAAGGAAGACAGCCCAGAGATGCAAATTCGAAATCTCTGCAGATAAGAGTTCTTAAAAGCCTGTGACTGGATAAGACAGCCAGGGCGGTGAGCGTCCACGAAGAAGAGGGCGTTGGAGGGCTGAGCCTGGGACACCCACATTTCAGGTCACAGATTGAGGATGAAGTAGCAGGCAACAAAGGAAGCAGGGTGCCTGGAGGCCGACAGGAGGGGGTGTTGAGAAGGAGCCAGGGATGGACAGGGTGTTTCCTGAGAGAGGGAGCGATGGAGGCCGGAGACCCCGGACAGCAGGACAGCTACGCCAAGTGCTGGCAGGAACCCTGCTCCCGGATGGTGGCAGGGATGGTGTCCGATGCGTCTTGGCTCTCCCCACTGCGGGAGGGGTAACCTGTGCACAGAGTGTCTAACAAGCACCTGTTATCTCAGAAAATGAACAGGGGGCTTCCCTGGTGGCACGGTGGTAAAGGATCCTCCTGCCGATGCAGGGGACACGGGTTCGAGCCCTGGTCCGGGAAGATCCCACATGCCGCGGAGCAACTAAGCCCGTGCACCACAACTACTGAGCCTGTGCTCTAGAGCCCGTGAGCCACAACTACTGAAGCCCGTGCACCTAGAGCCCGTGCTCTACAAGAGAAGCCACCGCAATGAGAAGCACACGCACCGCAACGAAGAGCAGCCCCCGCTCGCTGCAACTAGAGAAAGCCCGCATGCAGCAACAAAGACCCAACACAGCCAAAAAAAAAAAAAAAAAAAAAAAAGTCCCGTTTTCAGGTTTCCCTGGTGGCACAGTAGTTAAGAACCCACCTGCCAATGCAGGGGACATGGGTTCGAGCCCTGGTCCGGGAAGATCCCACATGCCGCGGAGCAACTAAACCCGTGTACCACAGCTACTGAGCCCGCGTGCCACAACTACTGAGCCTGTGAGCCTAGAGCCTGTGCTCCACAAGAGAAGCCACCGCAATGAGAAGCCCGTGCACTGCAACGAAGATTAGCCCCCGCTCGCTGCAACTAGAGAAAGCCCACACGCAACAACGAAGACCCAACGCAGCCAAAAATAAATAAATAAATAAAAAGAACAGAACACACTTGACCAAGGGGGTGGGGAGCCTGACCACGTCCTGCAGAATGGGGAGCCCAGCTGCATTGAGGAGGGCCCTTCCTGTCCTGGGAGCCCCGGAGCACAGCTGGTGGAAGGGACGGGCGGCCTGGCTCGGGCAGAGGGTGGAGGACGGGCTGAGGTGTGTGGGTCCAGAGAGGGGACTGGGTGGGGCTCCAGCTCCTGGGAAGAGGGTTCAGCCCTCAGGGGAGATGGGAAGAGCCCCTCCGTCCCTGTCTTCACTCGCAGGCATTTGCCAGGGTCAGGACATCCCCGAACGGAGGAGGCCAAGAGGGGAGGGCCCCAGCTGCCCTCCAGGAGCTTTTGATGGGGAAAGGGGATGCCTGAGAGGTAGCAAAGTGGCAGTGATGTCCCTGTGGCGTCAGAGGCACTGCCAGCTCTCTGGGCTCCAGGTCCCTTCCAGAAGCAATAGTTAAATATTTGTATTTAAAACGATAAGAAACTTTCCCAGGCCCTTCCGCATCCACGGGGTAGGGGTTGTGTGAACAAAGGGCAGTTTTGCACACTCACAAGCCCCCTGGCCCAACAGGCACCCTGACATGTCCAGGTCACACTGTGCCTCCCAGAAAGATCTGGTGACACCCCAGCACTTCCTGCCGCCCTTGCAGGAGCCCAGAGCTCCTCGTGTCCCCTCAAGTGTGTGTGGGGGGAACGGCGAAGGTCAGAGCGACTGAGGCAGAGAAGGGTTCCTTTCCTGCCTCGGGAGCCCGGCCAGGCGTGAGCCCGGGAGCCGGCTGAATTGAGAATTTTTGCTTCAGGCATTTTCTCTCTTTGAAAACTGTTCTAAGAGCAAGACTTTGCAAAGTGACTCCAAAATACAACTCCAGGGAAGAATTTGCAAACTGCAGGCTGAGATCCATTTGCTTAAGTCGGGGGCAAGCTTCTGAGCCTGTTCAAATAGTTCTGTTCTGTGTAATATGTTTCTCGAATACAAGCACGATTCCTGGAAAAGTTTATGTTGCTGAAAGGCAAAACCTCATGGAAATCGGTGGTTTCTCTGTCCCACTTGGTGGATGTCCTGCCCCCACTTGCCAAAGTCACAGAGGCCCTTCTTCTTGGGGTTGGGGCCTCTTAGCCCGGTTCCCGGCCTGCACCACGTGGGAGGCAGGGAAGTGACTGTCCCTGGGCTGCCAGTGCTGGGGGGCTTCCTGAGTGATCCCATCACTCCCCACCCAGCTGTGCGGCCAGGTGTTGCTGGTGCCCTCATCCCACTTGGGAGGAGACAGGCTTGGACAAGGGGGGCCGGCCCGAGGACACACACTGACCAGCCCCAAGCCATCTTCAGCACGAGGTTCCTGTCCGCACCCGAGCCCCCGTCTTCTTCTTCAGTAACGCAAAAGAAAAGGTGCGCTCGCTTCGGTCTGGCCTTCTTCCTGATTATTTAGACTTTATTTCTTGCACGTGAAGGGTCTATAAAAATTGCATCCAGCTTTCCTGTTGGTCCCGCCCAGCTGCAAGCATCTCCGAGGAGAGGCCAAGGAGCAGAGCCTGAGCTGGGAGGGAGCCCACAGTTTCTGTGCCAACCTGACCCATTTTGATGGCATCCTGGCCCCTGGGAGTGGTCCAGGGTAGAATCCCTGGCCTCCCAGTCTTCCCAAGACTGGCCTTGCTGTCTCCAGGGTGTGGAGAGGGCTCCAGTGTGCAGAGCCCGCTCAGCCACGGTGATGGGAACAGATGAGCTCTTATTTTAAGTCTCCCTCTTTTTAAATTATTAATTTTGAAATAATTGCAAACTTAGAGAAAGGCCAGTTTAAAGAGAGCCCTGTTGTAGCCCCTTTTATGCAGTTTCCCCAGTACACAATATTGTACCTTACGGCTTTATCTTCTGCACTCGACTTACATTATTAGTATTTTTGTTGCTGCTGTTTGAACCTTTTGAGGGTAAGTCACATTTCCTCCTTGATACTTCAGTGTGGGTTTCCAAAGAGTGAGGATTTGCTCTCAAATAATCACAATATGGGTGTCATATTAAAAAATGTATCAGTAGTTAAATTATCTAATATGTAGTCCACATTCTAATTTCACCCCTTGTCCCGATAATGTCTTTTTTTTTTTTTACGGTACGCGGGCCTCTCACTGCTGTGGCCTCTCCCGTTGCGGAGCACAGGCTCTGGACGCGCATGCCCAGTGGCCATGGCTCACGGGTCCAGCCGCTCCGCGGCATGTGGGATCTTCCCGGACCGGGGCACGAACCCGCGTCCCCAGCATCAGCAGGCGGACTCCCAACCACTGCGCCAGCAGGGGAGCCCCGATAATGTCTTTTATAGCATCTTTTTCTGGTTCTGAATCCAACCCAGGGTCCCATGTTGCATTTAGTTGTCCTATCTCTTTAGACTCCTTTCACCCAGAACATTTGTCGACTGAAAAAAAATGCACACCGTAAGAGTTGTGGGTTAAGTTTTATTTGGGGCAAAATGAGGACTACAGCCCGGGAGACAGCATCTCAGAGAGCTCTGAGGGACAGCTCCAAACAGGGGAGGGGAGGTCAGTATATAAGCGATTTTGGTGACAGGGGAGTCCATGCAGCCCAGCACACATGTTTGCAGAAGGTTCTGCCAGTCTCATGAAGGCTACTTCTAGTTACGAGGAGACGTCACCATGAAGGGCTTTAGTGCTTTCCTAGATATGATGAGATGTAAGAATTGGGCTCATAAAATATTCTCCTGAAAATATCTAACTATCTGAAGACCTGTTCTTCCAGCTTTGCCCAGAGCCCAGAGGGCCTCATTCCTGATCTCCACCCTGAGCTCCTTTCAAGGGGTGTGGAAAGTCAGCAGCTGCAGCGGCTCAGGATTTGATCCTTGTAGAGGTGGCTGGCGAGTGCCCGTATGTAAAGGTGGCACATTCCTCAGCTTTCCTTTGTCTTCCTCCTAAAAGGGGCCCAGGCTGCCTGGAGAAAGATGACCCGGGAGCTGAGGCTGGAAGGTGCCTGCTGAGCTGTGGACATCTTGTGCCAGAAACTAAGCAGGTGCAACAGGGGCGCTGGCTCAGAGGAGCACCCACTTGCCCAAATGGGGCCGATCTGGACATCAAAACACGGAAAAAGTTGTGGATTAATGCCTATTAAATAACGCAAGACACCGTGAGCCCATACTTACAAAATATATATAAATACATATAAGCAATCCACATATAAATTAATAAGTGAATAAACAGAGGAGAATTGGGCTTTCCTGAGTGGAATGCCCACTAACAAACACCCAAGGAAGGAGGAAACTAGAAAATGTCATTTGCAGTCGTCATAGTAACAACTGATTCAGGCAAACTCTCCGTGGTTCCAGAGTCTGGGAGACAGAGTAATATGTGTTGAGAAACAGGATATTTCAAAAAATAATAATCTCCCTACAGATTAATTACTAATTTCAAAATGAAAACTAATAACTATACAGTGGAGAAACCAGGCCACACTTTAACCAAGTGCTCAAAATTGATATGGAGATTAGAGGCAAACACACATGTGTGCCAGCTGTGGTTCCCTAAGAAAGCCAGAGGTCACTTCTGCACTATTTCAGCCCAAGAAGTGTAAACCAAATCACTGGAAAATAGCAAACAACCCAAAATTCAGGGACGTTTTATAAAGTAACTGATGTGCATTCTTCAAAGATATGTGTAAAAGTACCGCTGAGTCATAGGATTTAAAAAGCAACATGTCCGTGGAAGCAACCTAAACGTCCATCGACAGATGAATGGATAAAGAAGACATGGCACATATATACAGTGGAATACTATTCAGCCATAAAAAAGAACGAAATAATGACATTTGCAGCAGCTTGGATGGACCTACAGATTATCATACCAAGTGAAGTAAGTCAGAGAAAGACAGATACCATATGAGATCACTTATATGTGGAATCTAAAATATGGCACAAATGAACTTATTTACAAAACAGAAACAGACTCACAGACATAGAGAACAAATTTATGGTTACCAGAGGGAAAGGGGTTGGGGGAGGAATAAGGAGTTTGGGATTAACAGATACAAACTACTATATATAAAAGAGATAAACAACAAGGTCCTACTCTATAGCACAGGGAACTATATTCAATATCCTGTAATAAACCATAGTGGAAAAGAATATGTATATGTGTATAACCGAGTCGCTTTGCTGTACACCAGAAACTAACACAACGTTGAAAATCAACTATACTTCTATAAGCAAACAAAGAAGAAAACATGTCCAGCTCAGATGGTGAAAGACAGGTGTTTCATGCACTCTCCAGGCAGCATCGAATCGCTTTTTCAAGAACGTTCTTCAGTTGGGTTAACTTAATTCCACATCTTTCTAAGGACGATGTCTAGGACACTCAATTTAAACAAATCCAAACTCCAAGTTCACCACCCAGATTCCTCTGTGTCTATATTTTAGAGCTCCCTGCAGGCAGCAAGAGCTAGCGAATGGATTTCCAGGGATGTATCAGGGGATAAGTCAAGTTGTGTTGCAGTAAAAAACAACCATCGCATCCGATGACAGTTTGCTTATTTACTCGTTCTGGGTAATTTGTCAGAGGCTCTGCTTTCCTGAGTCTGGACCACATTGAGCTCAGCCTCCTCTGCTGCCCTGGTCGGGCGGGGGTGGGAGGGGATAATTTAGAGAACGACACATCCGTAGCAAGTGCACCTGTCACCTCCAGGTACAGCCCATCGGTCCCATCCAGACACCTGTGTCACTTCATTGCCAGGGGCTGAGGGCACAGTGTATCCTGGGTCTGGGTGGGTAAGGATGCTTGGATCCTGGTAGGCGTGAATGCCGCCTGCCCCAGGGTTAAGGAAAGGTGGTGAGGAAACTCTGCATCATCAGGTGTCCCCAGGATCTTCTCCTCCGGGGACCCTCATGATCAAGGCACAGGTCAACAACGTGGATGCCACGTGGAAAGTAAAGCACATTCTGCAGAATTAGCCGCAGACACTGGTGACCCATAGGCAGGAAGGATGCTACCTTCCTTCATGAGAAGGACTTTACAGGGACGTTCATTTACGTGTGTCTGTCCTGGTTCTTTATCACCATCCAATACCATCCTTTCCCATACATCTAGGTGTTTTTCTTATACAAAAATTTCTTCCTCAGTACCCAGAGCTGATTGGACCCATAGTAGGTACACAATAAATACATGTTAAATTGCAATATTTAAGCTTTGCCACTCACAGCATGAGGCTTAATAACGTTTTAGAGGAAACTCTAGGTGATATTTTGTTGTGTTTGCATGTGATTCCAGTTTAGAAAAAGTAAACACACTGCAGGGGAAGGTTGTTTTTCTTTTTTTAATAGGAAAAAAAAATTCTCTTCTTATCATTTGCCTGAACTGTCATTCTAAACTTCTGAGAACTATGCAGGCTTTTTATCTCATTCAGGACAGAACTGGCCCCGAACTAAGCATTTGGGGATAGAGGCTTTTTACCATGAATTGTTGAGCATTTTCACAAGCCACATTTGCGTTTGGGGAATCTTCCAGTGACAAGCAATCCCTGGATGCGGGAAGCACAGGAAAGTGTCTTGGTGACATGAGTCCACAGCACACAGCTGCCTTCCCGCCCACTGCGGTGGTCACGGTCACTGTCGAGGTGCAATGAAAACGGGAACATCACGTTAGCAGGAGGGGATGGCAGGGGTCAGCAGAGGCTCCCGGGCTCCAGCTCTGACTCAGTGAACGTGCCTCCTCCTGGCTAATTGTGGGGACGAATCGTTCTAACCAGAGGCCCGGGGACTTCGCAGAGTGTAGGGTTCAGACCACGCGGGGTCCCGGATCTGAGTGTGGGGCTGGCACAGTGGGGCCTGGGGACATCAGGGTGTCCTGACAGCTGAGGGTTCCTTCCCCAAAGTGCCATCAGCCACGTCGCTCATGAGCAGAGACACTAAAGAGGTGAGGACCTGGTTCCTCTCCCTCGTGGTCACATTTGCATTTGAGGGAATGTAGATTAAGGCCAACTAGACAAGAGCACAGGTAGGCACCTGAGGAACCATCCAGAAAGAGACCATGATGATCTGGGCCAGGCTGTGCAGAGGGTGGATGGAGGCAGGGACGGCCAAGATCTCTGTTCAGTCACTAAGTAAATATACACTTCGTGCCTGCAGTGGGCACCATCCTTGCCCTGTTCTCTGATACCCACTTGAAGAGAACTTATGGAGAAAGATAGAGTCTTAAGGATGCATGGGGTGAGTGCATCTGTAAGTGATAGGGGGTGGTGTCTCCGTAAGTGACATTTAAGACGTGACTTGAAGGCAGAGGTAGTCAGGAAGAGGGTTAGCAGGTGGTGGTCGAGTTGCCCAGACAGAGACCAGCCACGTGGGGGCCCCCCGGAGCAGGAGTGAAGGCGCTGTCCACGTGGCCGGTGCTGAAGGTGCCAGCGCTAAAGGAGGCGCTGTCCACGTGGCCGGCGCTGACTCCGCTCATCCTGGGGGCTCCCGGCGGGAGCAGGCCACAGGGGTGACCCAGCAGCCCTCCGGCCACACCTACACCGTCCTGCAGGATGTTACCTGGCGGGTGGGAGGACAACAGCACACACCCAGGAACTGGGCTGGCACCCACAGCGAGGCCACTGCGTTCCCTGATGGGCACAAAGCAGCCTCCCAGGAGACCAATGGAGATGAGGTCCCTCTGTGACTATGACGAAGTGAGACCAAAAAGGAGGCTCTGCCCAAACCACATCTAAGCACAGACACAACGAGGCCACCAGGCAGAGCACAGACCCAGCACCACTTCTCCCAGCCCAGCTGCACAGTTAAAATTTAACACAGTTTGAACCCTCCCCCAATGTCACCCACGAAGCCTAAACCACCCCATCAGTCCTCGTGGACACCCTCTAACTGAGACCCCCGGTCTCACAATGAGCAAGGGATCCACCCTCTCCACTGCAGGGGCCTGTGGCCCGGGACGTGGCAGCACAGACATCCGGCCCGTTTGCCCTGAGCACATCAACGTCCGCGAGGGCTGGGACAGCTCTGAAGGAACCAGATCGTTTCCGAAGGTACAGGTTCAGAGCATCACTTCTGCTCCTAACCCTCAGGCCCACCAAGGCCACGGTTGGTTCACCAAGCAAACACCTGCCAGACTGAGCGGTCAGAGCACGTGGCCATTCCCACCAGCCCTTCCCGCTGCCCCGGTCCCGCCGCCCCGGTCCCGCCGCAAGTGAGTGAGCTCTGCGGGGCTTCCCCGGGTCCCGCTGACTCTGCTGTGCTCAGGGCGCAGTAGAGACAGCGACCATCCACGTGTCTGTACTGCCCTCTCTGAGAGGCAGATGGCCCTGCCCGGTGACTGCCAGGGGGTCCCCGTGATGTGTCTGGCCAAGGGTGCGTGTCATTCTGCACAGACACCATAAAAGCCAGCGCACGGCTGTCCCGGCTTCCTACCCGTCTGCTCTCAGATGGTGGCAGGGATGCTGCAGTGGAGACCCCATCAGGCTGGGTGTCCTGGCGTCTGTGAGGAATAAAGTCCATCCAGCCTGTGATGGGCATGGGCTGGGAGCAGGAAGCACACACCTTGCAAAGATGCTGGTATTTTTAGATTGTGCCCACAGCACAACAGAGCCAGTTCTGAGTGACACAGCTGCCTTGGAGGCTTCCATTTCTACCAGTACGACCCGGCTCCAGACAGAAAAACAACTAGACGAGGTCTGTGATTTGGGAGGATTACGTGGGCTCCTACTGCATCATCCAGGTGACGTACGTATCAGGAGAGTGACAGTGGGAGTGAGGAGAAGTCAGGGGATGAAGAGCACATCTGACTGGTAAGGAATGATTGCTCCCACCTGGGTTGGAGGGGCTGCAGTGCAGGAGGCGGGGACGGTTCCCAGGTTTCTGCATGGGCAGCTCGATGGAGAGGCTTAATGGTCAGAGAAAGTGTTCAGGGCCGGGGCCAGGAGGCATCCACTTCTGCGTGTGTGGACTTTGCGCCCTGAGCACACACTGCTGCAAACGCTGAGGTGGGAAGGAAATGAAGAATGAAACGATCAGAGTCATTCTTCCGCATTGCATTCAGGGTCGGCGGGCGAAACAGCCCAGAGGAGACGTCCGTGCAGACACAGGACAGACGCTGGCTCCCGGGACTGTGGGGTCTGGCCAGGGTAGTCTGCGTCCACAGGGCAGGTCTTCGAGAAGATCAGGCTGGAGCCCTCCGCAAAGTTTCTTCCGCGTCAGGGAATCCTCTGCTCTGCTCTTAAGATCTTTTGACTGATTGGGTCAGGCCTGCCCAGGTTATCTGGGATGATTGCACAGACACACAGGGATTTTAATCGTGACTGCAGGACACTTGCTCTGTGTGTGGCTCTACCTCCTGGGGCTGAGTTTGGAAACTCAGGGAGGACACGGAGTTCACCACGTTTCCATCTCTCAGGGTCATGGCCGCACCCTGGTTTCCAGAGCCTGGCGCTGTGGAGTTATATACGTATACAAAGCAGTTGACGTGCACATTTTTTAAATTTAATTTTATTTATTTTTTTAATACAGCAGGTTCTTATTAGTTATCTATTTTATACATATTAGTGTATTGATGTCAATCCCAATCTCCCAGTTCATCCCACCACCATCACCCCCCGCCACTTTCCCCCCTTGGTGTCCATACGTTTGATTTATGGTGGGAGAATAAGGCAGATATCTGCTTTTTATTTTATTTTATTTTGCGGTACACGGGCCTCTCACCGCTGTGGCCTCTCCCGTTGCGGAGCACAGGCTCCGGACGCGCAGGCTCAGCAGCCATGGCTCACGGGCCCAGCCGCTCCGCGGCATGTGGGATCTTCCCGGACCGGGGCACGAACCCGTGTCCCCTGCATCGGCAGGCGGACTCTCAACCACTGTGCCACCAGGAAAGCCCTGCTTAAATTTTGATTAATTTAAAAATGTTTCCTGCTGTATGGTGTTAGATGAGGGTCGCATGCCATTTTTATATCGTTTTCCTTTCCTGGTCTCCACTCCGATCGTGTTCTGAAAGCATGCAGTTGATACTCACACAGCACTTCTCCATGGCGGAGTGGTGCTCCCGGCACCGGTAGGAGATTGAACTGGCCCACAGATGCACCACCTTACTCTGGCAAATTCTAACAGAGTCACCAAGGCTCCCTCCATGAGCATCAGAACAAGGGCCCAGTGGCTCCAGGTGGAAGACGTCGTTCCTCCACGGCCAGGTGGGCACCTGCAGGACCAGGAGCGATTCTGGGCCTGCTCTACAATCCACAGGTTCAGAGACACCACTTCTTGCAGCCCTCCATGGATTCTTCCTCATGTAAGACTCATATCGCCGGAAAGCTGAAGGTTTCATCAAATAGGACGAAACAGACACGCCACATGCTAACAACATCCCTGCCGAGGCTGTGTTTCTTTGGTGACGGTCCAGAGGATGCATCTGCCTTTGTGTCACCTCGAGGCTCATGCCCTGCTTCTCCTCCCAGGATCAGGACTTTATCAACTCAGATGGGTCCCTATGGGATAGCTCTGACGTTTCCCGGCTAAAATTCATTTGTAGTCTTTGTTCAGCTCCTAAAAACATATAGTGGGGCTTCCCTGGTGGCGCAGTGGTTGAGAGTCCGCCTACCGATGCAGGGGATGCGGGTTCGTGCCCCGGTCTGGGAGGATCCCACGTGCTGCGGAGTGGCTGGTCCCGTGAGCTATGGCCGCTGAGCCTGCGCGTCCGGAGCCTGTGCTCCGCAACGGGAGAGGCCACAGCGGTGAGAGGCCAGCGTACCGCAAAAAAAAAAAAAAAACAACACATAACGTGATTGGCCCCTAACTGGCCAGCAAGGCACAGGGCATAGAATCTGAAGAAAAGAAGAGCTCCAGTCTCAAGGGAGCCCCACTTCCTCTTGGCCTTGCCTGGGGCAAGGGTGCTGCTGTCTGCAAGTCAGCGCTGGATCACATGCCAGGAAGCGTGAGGAGGTCCCGTCCAGCCCCTGTGCCCGTGATTGGCCATCAGTCTCCTCGGGGCACCGAGTGCTGTGACTTGGTTTTCAGCTTCTGTCTCACCCTCTTTCAGTAGAAGCTGAAAAGCTCGCATCCGCACTTCTGCCGGTTGGCTCCCTCACCTGGAGTTGGAGGAATGGGGGCCGTTGTCTTTCTGCTTCACCTCCGACAAGGGAAGCCACGTGATGGGAAGGTCGGCAGCGGCAGTGATGGCCAGAGTCGGCCTTCCCGAGTCCGGCCCATCCTCACGGATGTGGAAGGCAGGCTGCTGGTGGCTGGTGGTACGTGCTGGCGGCAGCTCCCACCCTGCTCCTCTGCAGCTGACCTGCCAGGCCCCACCTTAGCCCATGGAGGGGGGCAGTGTCCTCCCTGCCCACACCTGCAGCTTTGAGCTCACAACTGCGCCCGCCCCAGATCTCCCTGAAGACACAAAGGGGTACACGGCACTTCTGCGCTCACCGTCTTAACACCGCTTAATGGAAGAGGTTGGGTGGTTTCTAAGCCCTGGGTGCTCAGGGTGATGGCCCAGTACAGACCACACCCCTGAAAGCTCAGAGCACAGTGACTGACTCCATTCAGGACCAAAGAGGCTGAGGCACTGCCTTAAAGCAAGGTCTCAATTATGGCCGATTATTCCAGAAACGAGGCCTCATTCCCCAGGGCGCACAACCCACAATGAATGAAAAGCCCGCAGGTTCCCGGGGAGGCCCTGCAGGGCTGCTGCAGTGGTTAGATAAGGATCTTTTGTAATGCGCCCTGTCATTCTTCCTTTCTTCTCAGTCTGAGAGCTCTTCCCCGTTCAGTCCACCAGTCCACTGCCTGGAAGCTTTCCTTCGTAGCCGGTGCCGGGTTCCCCCGCAATGTTTCTAGCCCAGGATTCTGGAGCTGCATGCTAGCCCGGTCCTGAAGCGGGCCTTCCAAATCCTCTTCTAGACTACAGATGTGCTGTGCACACGTCCCTGGGAATTGCTGAACTATAGATATAGCCTAAGGGCTGACAAAATACCCTGATGGGTTTGGCCGCTGCAATTTAGGGAGGGCAGCAGGGGCAGGCATTTGAGATTTGATACCAAGGCTGAGAGATCAGGGGACAAAGCCCTGGCAGGGAGGCTGCCCGCAGAGGGGGATAGCAAATGGGAACACATTTCCCGTGAGCGTCTGGCAGGTACACAGGGCTTGTTACAGCTCTTGCAGGGTCCTTGCACTCTGTGAGTTCATCCCCTTCAGCTTCCAGCACACCAGGTGCTCACCTCTCAGATGACCAGGGCAGGCTGAGTGCCTCGGGACCGCGGTGTGAGCACAGGTTCTGCGTCCCTCCTGCCGCCCAGCTGTTCCTGCTGTAACAGGAGCCTCGTTCCTGACGGAGGAGAGATCTTCCTGCACAAAAGGTCAGCTGAGCTCCCAGACACATCAGGGTTTAAAAAATGTAGTAGCATCCCAGTAAGAACGTAGGCGACTGAAAGCAGGTCGAAGACCCACATCTGGACAGAGACCGCTGCAGCTGATAGCATGCTTCCGCACGCGGCCCCTCACCCTCTGGACCCTGGAGTCCGGGTGCAGGGCTGTGCTTTTTGGCACAGGCACTGACAACAAAAAGGCCCCCAGGGACCCCTCTGGGGAACTTGTTTTATAGTCCAGGAATAGAACAGTAGAGAAGGAAAAAGGAGAGAGCACTTAGCAGCCCCCTGCGGGGCTCTCCGTGTGAATGATGTGTCACGGGCACCAGCACTGAGCAGCCACCCACGCTGCCTTCCAGGTGGAAGAAGCTGCAAGTCTGGGCCTTGGAGACAAGCCTCCGGGCACAGCAGCCCCCTCCACCCATACACCACTCCTTCCCCCAACACGTTCGCCTTATCGGCCAAGTTCAGTGGTGCCCCAAACTGGCTGTTCCTCAGAATCCCTGCAGACACTTCTTAAAAACGCAGGTTCATAGGTCCCATTATAGGTTGAATTGTACCCCCTAGGATTCATGTATCGAAGTCCTATCTCCCAGGACCTCAAAATGTGACCTTATTTGGAAATAGGTTCATTGCAGATATAATTGGTTAAGATGAGGTCACACTGGTGTAGGGTGGGTCCTTAATCCAATTTGCCTGTTGTCTTTATAAAAAAGGGAAATTTGAACTCAGAGATGCACAGAAAGAAGCCCACGTGAGCAGACAGAGGCAGAAGGCGGCCATCAACAAGCCCTGTGAGAGCCCTCGAAAGGAACCAGCGCTGATAACACCTTAATCTGGACTTCTGGCCTCTCGAACTGTGAGAAAATAAATGTCTGCGGCTTAAGCCCCCCAGTCTGTGGCACTTTGCTACGGCAGCCCTAGCAAATCGGGATCAAAGAGCAAAGGTCCCGGACTCATCTATTCAACAGCCATGGAGCGATTGTTATGGACATTTGGACAAGTCCCGTGGACAGGATGCAGAGCTCTTGGAACTTGAATGCGTGTGTGGATCACCTGGGGATGCTGATAACAAGCAGATGCTGGTCCAGCCGGTCTGGGGACTGAGATTCTGTATGTCTACCGTGATGCTGCCGGTCCGTGCACCTCACCTTGGATAGCAAGGAGCCAGTGATTGAAGGTGCCTGGTCCATCCAGATGTCTGGTCCATTCAGATGCCTGGTTCATCCAAATGCATGGAAGCCCACCCCCACCCCACCCATGCTGAAGCTGAGCAGCTCCTCCAGGGGTGCACGCCCACTGCCCTCACTATGTAGACTCTGAAGGTGAGGCGCAGAGAAGTCAGGGGCTTTCTACACGCACACCTCCAGCTACTGGGAGAGCTGGGATCTGCAACGCTTTCTCTCCGTTCCTGGTCCCGTTATCTTTAGGTACATCCCGGGTACCTGGGCCTTGGTTAAATGGTGTGTGGAATAAAAAGAGGAAACACAACTCTCACCTAAAGAGTTCACAACCCAATTTGGAAGACTCGAAGCTACTTAAAGAGAAGTGGATGATAGAGGCAATCAAGCACTAAACTGAACTCAATTATCATGAAGGCCATTCATTTAATCAGGCTTACCAGGGCTGGCCCAGATCCCCGGCCTCCTGCATAGATGGACCTGTCACGCGGGAAAACTGGAGCTGCCTCACACCTGTCGCCATCCCTGAGCTGCTTCTGGCTTCCTCAGGAAGGGGGTGTCATACTTTTCTGTGGCACCCCCCAGGGCTGGCATAGCACTGGCTAGGTTTTCCCACCTCCAGGAGCTCACCTATCTCCTCAGGGGGCTTTGGCGACGTCGCATTTAATTCTAGATGGAGACAGTAGAGGGTAGTGGTCAAGGTCACGGCTCTGCAGCAAACCTGGAGCCTCCATGTTCAAGCCGGAGCCTCAATTTTCTCATCTGTGAAATGGGAATATCAGTACCACTTCCCTCCTGGGGTTCTTGGGAGGAGAAGAAGGACCCCCAACAGAGAGAAGGTGGCCGTAAATATTAGCTCTGATCAAGTTTTTGTTTCATTTGTTATGAGTCTGTTTTTATTACAAAGTGTTTCATCCATCCCACTTAAAAATTGATGCATGTGTACACCCAATATATCTGGTAAAAGTATAATAAAACTAACCCCAATGCACCTGCCATCAAGGTGGAAAAACTGTGCAACCGTAGTGACCTTCCTGTGGATGTCTGTCAAGGGCAAACACCACTGTGGACCTCAGATTTACTATGAGCTTTACTTTTTTCCATGATATCTTCCTCTACTTGGGGTTATCCCTAAAAGGTATATTGTGAAGTTTTCAATTTGGGGACTTTATTTACACGGTATCATTTCTCCCTAAAGCCTTACCCCATGCTGTGTTTTTGAGACTCACCCTAGGTTTGTATCCCTTTTCACTGATGGAGGCATCCCACTGCTGACCACACCACGATCTAGTCCCTACTTGCTGGATTGTAGCCCCTTTTCTGTCATTACACACAATGGAACTCTAAATGGTCTTGCCTACACTTTCACCACCCTAAACCCAGCATTCATGTACAAAGGATCCTCTCCGGGGTGTGCCCAGGAGTGGAACCACTGATCACAGGAAAGGCACATCTGCAGCACACTTTTGGGTAACAAATTTCGTTTTCCAGTATAATTTTACCAACTTACATGTCCCACCAGCAGTGGGTGAATATTCCCATTCTCACCAACACTTGGTGTTGTCTGCCTTTTTCCATTTTAATCTTGTCTGCCTTTTAAATTTTAATCAGTCTGGTGGGTGAAACCAATCTTAATGTGATTTTAATTTGCATTCCTGTATTAATAGTGAGTTTGACCATCATTTAAAATGTTTATTAACTATTAATGTTTTCTATTTTGTGAAAGGTGTTTTTACATAGTGTCTCCAGTTTTCACTGGTTGGCATTTCTTTTTCTTATGGGTTTATAAGAGATTGCTACTCTGGGTACGAATCCTCCCTAAATTAAACGCATTATAAATATCTTATTGCATTTTTGTGGCTATTCCCTTACTTTTTAATGATGCCATTTCTTAAACAAAGGTCTTTGCTTCTAAGATGATTTACGGTTAGAGCTTTTGTGTCTTGTTTAAGCAATCCAAGGATTCCTATAATGTTGTCTTTTAAAATATTTATAGCTATGCTTCTCACTTTTAATTCTTTAAACAATCTATAATTGATGCTTTTAACATTGTAAAGTAGGATGCAATTTCTTCCTTTCTTTTTTGTCTGTGTGGATAAATAGCTGTCCTGAATCACACACTGAATATGTCTTCCCTTTCTTGCTGAGCTGTAGTACCATCCTGTGCTTTATCCTTTCTCTGGGTTCTGTATTCCATCCCATAAGTCTCTTTTTTCTGTCCTTGCACCAACACCCCGCTCCAATCGTGAATGTGGATTTATGAACCTAGATGTTGGCTCCAGGAGCATCTTGGCTTGTCTTGGTCCTTTGCTCTTCCATATAAATGTTAGAATTATCTTGTCAGTTTCTACAGAGATTTGCACTGGAATTTTCATTGGATCTCTAACTCAGTGTATGGAGATTTGACATCTTTTTTCTTTTTTGCGGTACGCGGGCCTCTCACTGTTGTGGCCTATCCCGTTGCGGAGCACAGGCTCCGGACACGCAGGCTCAGCGGCCATGGCTCACGGGCCCAGCCGCTCCGTGGCATGTGGGATCCTCCCGGACTGGGGCACGAACCCGCGTCCCCTGCATCGGCAGGCGGACTCCCAACCACTGTGCCACCAGGGGAGCCCACTGACATCTTTAAATATTGAATCTTCCTCACCATAAATATGAAACACATTTCAATGTATTTCTGTTTTTCAATAAAGATGTGTAATTTTCCCCATATGAGGTCTTACACATATTTTACTAATTTCTCCCTATGTACCTTATATCGTTGTTGTTATAAAAATCTTTAAAAGTGACCTTTCAAATATTGATGATTAATAACAAAGTAACTGTGTTTTTATATTTCTTAATCTTATATCTAGTGCTTTACTAAATACATTCTAATTTTCATCATTTTTTGTAGAATGTATCAAGGATTCTATTTACATACTCTAATACCTCCAAATAATGACAATATTTCCCTTTCCATTTTATACATTTTACCTTATTTTATGAGGCTATCTAGAACCTCTCATATACAAATAGTGATATAGGACTTATTCCTTCTTATTCATGATTTTCTTTTATTTTTAAAAAATTTTTATTGGAGTAGAGTTGATTTACAACGTTGTGTTAGTTTCAGGTGTACAGCGAAGTGAATCAGTTATACATATATACGTACCCAGTCTTTTTCAGATTCTTTTCCCATATAGGCCATTTCAGAGTATTGAGTAGAACTCCCTCTGCTATACAGTAGGCTCTTATTAGTTATCTATTTTATATATAGCAGTGTGCATATTTCAATCTCAATCTCCCAGTTTATCTCCCCCCATTCATGATTTTAAATGAAACGTTTCTGCATTGTATTATGAAGTAGCAGTCGTCCTGCAAGCCGTTGATGGATTCTTGTGCCGAGGGTTTGCCTATTACCTCTCAGCTAAGAGCCTGCTCTCTGAACCCTGCCCTGGGATGCCACAGCCAAGCGTCTGTGAGTTAAATCTCCCAGACTCCCCTGCCAGCTGGCTTCTAACTAGGTTCTGCTTTTGGCAAGATCTGATGGGAGAATGGAAGCAGAATGAGGGGAGAAGAGACTTTCTTCCTGTCTCCAGACCCTGTCAGCATTGCTCCTGGAGCATAAATCCAGATCCTGGAGCTCTGCATCCATCTGTCTGGGTGCTCTCAGCACCGGCTCCTCTAGGACCCTTGAGATGAGCCTCACTAGTTAGCCGCCCCACGACAACCAGCTGCGTGACCCCAGTGTGAGGGCTGAGCACCAGCCATTCGGGGTGTGTGTGTGTGTGTGTGTGTGTGTGTGTGTGTGTGTGTGTGTAGGGGGATGACTTTCTCAGCTACCAGGTTCATCCCCAGCTGTGACGTGAGTCTCTGCAGTTGTCAACATTATTATATTTGAGTTGGCTCAGCCCAGTGGTGATAACTTCTCCTGGAATATATTGCCTTGGGGGACCTCATTAAAAAATATATAGGCCTTCCATGAAGCAACAACCCCTGTATTAAATTCCTTCAGTTTAAAATACCTGGCACAGTTTTTGTATTCTGACTAGACCCTAATTTATTGAATCACCTTTGTTAAGTAAGAAAATATTTTTGGTCTTAGTTTTTACCAGGATTGATGTCAAATTTCATTCCTTACTAAATATGAATCAATGTCAATAATGTCATGATTTCCTCCTTAATTGTGTTAAGTTATATTTGAGTATCCAGATCGTACTAGTCTTGTAGAATGTGTTTTCCTAACCTCTGACAGATTTTTAGGTTTGGAAACATCTTTTCATTGGAAGTTTGCCAGTGTCCCCTCTTAAAAGAACAAGTTTGGCTTTTTTTTTTTTGATAAGCTTTTTTTTAATTATCAAGTTAATTTCATTAATGTATCAGAGATCTGAAAAGAGATTGAGATATGAAATCCATTTTAAGAGACCAGGAGAGTAAGTAGATGAGAGAATGACAGTTAGAGTACCTGTCAGGGTCCACATGAAGTTAGCGGTCAGCAAGGCTGTGTGTTTTCTCCAGGTCCATCTACCTCTGCATTATACTTAGAATAACACATTTATTTGAAATATATACAACTACTTTATGGCCTTTTGAGTGGTCAGTTTTTGTAAATGTTCCACGTGTGTGTAAGAAGGCTGTGAACTCTGGGTCAGTGTGGCATGTGGTCTCCACCCCTTGTAGGCTCACTTGGTGGTTGGGCTGTTTTCCATCTTGACCTCCTCCTCTCTGCTGACCTTTCCTGTCCCCGTAACAGGTGTGTTGACATCACCAACCATAGTGTATTTGTCAATTCCTCCTTGAAGTTAGTTTTTATACATATTGAAGCAATTTCTGTAGGTGCCTGAGTTTAGAACACTTGTACCTCTCTCACTGATGGAAGACGTGCCAGTGTGACCTCTTTATCCCATAACTGTGTTCAAGCGTGTGTTTTGTATCAACCCAGCTGCCCCAGCTTTCTTTCAGCAAACATAGGCTGGGTATGTATCTTTCCTTCTGTCTTTTCACCTTCACCAGTTGTTTCCTTTTGTTTCAATCTTGTATCTAGTTTAAAGCATGTAATTGTATCTTTCGCCATACATTTTAGCAATGTTTACACTTTAAACATTTGATTTTCTTCATTTAAGTTTCTTGGGATAATTGATACAAAGGGATTCGTTACTGCCATCTTATTTTGTGTTTCCTACTTGCCCAAATGTTCTGTTTCTTAGTTTCTCTTTTCTTACCTTCTTTTATGTTAGTTTAGTCTGCTCTTTCCATGATTTCCCATTTAAACTATTCAATTACATTAAGATGTTACCCTAATAATCATTATCAATAGGAAAGGTAATCAATAACTTGATCCTTTATGAGTAACAGGAAGGCATTTGACCACTCTAACCCCAAAGCCTCACCCCAACCCTACCTAAAAGTTAGTTTTTAGTGTTTTTAATAGACCAGGTATTATTATTTCTAAATCTAATAACATATATTACTATTAATCTCACAAATTCTGTATTATTATTACTTGCTCACAGTTATTCACACTTCACCAGTGTGGTCAGCATTTATTCTTACAGCATCTTCTTCTTCCACATTTCATCAGTGTTTTTGCCAAAACTTCTTCTTACATCTCATGTTTTTATTCTGGGGTCATTTTCCTTCTTTCTGAAGTACATCTTTTAGAAGTTCTTTTGCTGGGGATCTGTTGATATTTTTCTTCTGAAAACTTTTTATTACCCTCTTGTATTTTTATTGGTTACAGAATTCTATGCTAACATGACTTTTTCTTTAACATCTTGAGTATGTTATTACACAACAATTCCATGGTTGCTATTTAGGGATCTGCTGTCAATATAATTGTTAATCTTTTCTGGGTGATCTGTTTTTCCTCTGTAGAGGATTTTAAGGACTTTGTGTTTTATGCAGTTTCACTACAATGAATCTAGGTGTAATTTCCATTTCATGTATCCTTCTGGTTGTGTGTTTTGCTTTTTGTATCTGTGGATTCATGCCTTTGCTCAGTTCTGAAAGAAACATCAGCCATTATGACATTGTTATTTTCTTTCCTCCTTGCTCCAGTCTCTTTGCTGGAACTTTGATTGCATGTACATGAAATTTTCTTGTTTTATTTTCTGTGTTTCTTCACCTTTGTCATGTGTTTCATCTCATCTTTCTCTCTGCTGCATTTTGATTATTTTATCTAACCTGTCTTCCAGTTCTTTGATTTAATTTTTAACTGTATATAATCTGCTGTATAACTGAGTTATTGTACTGCTCATTTTAGCCACTATGTTTTTTTTTTTGACCTTCCAATTCTTTATTCACTTTATTAGGGTATAATTCACATATCATAAAATTCACCATTTTAAAGTGTACAATCCATTTTTTTTTCGGGCTCACTTACATTTATTCCGCACATCCTGATCATCTGAAATGGTACCACTCTATAAAGGGAGGTGCTTTGTTTCAAACTTGATCCATTGACATGAAGCATGGGTCGGGGAGAGCAGGGAATAAAATAAGAAACCTTAACCAGAAATGGAATCACCATAAAGCTAAAGGAAGCTTCAGCTTCGGGGTCCTCATTTGCAGGGGTCCTTTCCAGGTCCTGGGGATGGGCAGCCCAGCAATGTATGCCTAGGGTCATCTGCATTCTTTTTTTTTTTTTTTAAACATCTTTATTGGAGTATAATTGCTTTACAATGGTGTCTTAGTTTCTGCCTTATAACAAAGTGAATCAGTTATGCATATACATATGTCCCCATATCTCTTTCCTTTTGCGTCTCCCTCCCTCCCACCCTCTCTATCCCACCCCTCTAGGTGGTCACAAAGCACTGAGCTGATCTCCCTGTGCTATGCGGCTGCTTCCCACTAGCTATCTATTTTACATTTGGTAGTGTATATATGTCCATGTCACTCTCTCACTTTGTTCCAGCTTACCCTTCACCCTCCCCATGTCCTCAAGTCCGTTCTCTACTAGGTCTGTGTCTTTATTCCCCTCTTGCCCCTAGGTTCTTCATGACCTTTTTTTTAGATTCCATATATATGTGTTAGCATACAGTATTTGTTTTTCTCTTCCTGACTTACTTCACTCTGTATGACAGACTCTAGCTCCATCCACCTCACTACAAATAACTCAATTTCATTTCTTTTTATGGCTGAGTAATATTCCATTGTATATATGTGCCACATCTTCTTTATCCATTCATCTGTTGATGTACAATTAGGTTGCTTCCATGTCCTGGCTATTGTAAATAGAGTTGCGATAATTTCCAGAAGTTTTATTACTTCTTTATGAAATCTGGTCATTTATGTAGTCTATCCCTTCTTACTCAGTTTTTTTTTTTTTTTTTTTTTTTGAAAAAGGCTCTTTATGTATTTGGCTGTGCTGTGCAGCATGTGGGAGCTTAATTCCCCAACTAGGGATCGAACTGGTGCCCTCTGCCTTGGGAGCGTGGAGTCTTAACCACTGGACTGCCAGTGAAGTCTCCCTTCTTGCTCATTTTCTTATGTCATATTTTAATTGTTGAAATTTTCATATAGAACTATTTTACATTCTTCTCCTAATAGCCAAATGTCAAATCTCTCCCTTTTCTCATGTTGCCTCTTACTTCTGGTGGCTTCTTCCTTATGTTGTGGGTAAATTTGATCCTATATTATTTTTAGTTAAATTTTGTTTCATCTTCATGTTTGGTTGAATTTAACCTATGGTCAATTCTGTGAGATCTGGATTGAGGATGTATTTATCCAGGAAAAAAAAAATTGTATTGTTACTACCAGGTACCAGAGGAACTAGCAACCTAAAATCTCTTTAATTCCTCAGCCAGAGTCTACAACTGTGGAGGTAAAGTTAAACATCAGAGTCCTGTGAGAGCAGGTTGGTAATTATAAGTAATCGATAGAGACAATTGTTACTGGCACTATTTTTTTCTACCTGGGACTGTAGCAGAGAAGACAGAATTCATGACCACTTCCCTTGGGTTTCAGGTAAATTCCGTCCCACTCTTTTTCAGGGAACATACTTCCCAAGAACCTGGCCTCATGTGGAAACCTCAGCTTAGCTCCAACAGCAAGCAGGGGAAACATCTTAGTCCTGACACCCCCAAGCTGCCATTGAGTCCCCCACATTCCAGCTTCTTGGTATCAGCCGCTCCTCCAGAGCAACACCAGCTTGATGGTTGCGGCATGTTCTTCTACCAACCTTTGTGGTTTTGACATATTCTTACTTATTTCTTCTCTATAGGTAATTTCGATTTATTTTTCTGAACCTGGGCAAACATTTACCCAGAATCTGGGAGATTTTTGTGTCTGAGGGTATCTCAGAAGACCCACTCCTCCAAGCTGCTCTGAATATGTCTTCATATTTCAGATGCAATGCAGGCAGCGTAGATGGTGAAGAACCTTGTGGTCAGGAGCTGGGTGAGACATCTTCACAATGTCATTTTGTAAAGATGGGAAATTGGGCCTGACAGTGGGCTTTTCTCAGCTTTGTATCTTCATGTCTAAAATGGGGCTGGTAATAACCTCTTAGGAAGCCCATCGTAGGGGTTAAATGAGATCATGTATACCAAGCTCAGGGGACAGTATCTTGCACACGGTTTTGTGCCAAGCCTTGTTGGGAGGACACATGACGATGTCAATAACTGCAGTATCCCCTCCAGGAAAGCTCATCTAAGGTCTGTCTCCCTTCTTGACTGAACCAGGTCCTCTACTGTTGTCCACACTCTGTTCTTTCCAAAATGGCGGTAATTAAACATCACATGTGTGGTCACAGGCCAGTCACTGCAGGCACATTTTTTGTTTGTTTGTTTCCAGGGTCCAGCCCCTGGAACAGGGTGAGGGTTTGACTAGGGAATGAATGAGTGAAAGTAAGAGCACACAGGGATCTCCTAACAATTACGCTCATGTTTACGTAATACAGGGTGATTTGCCGCACTGAACGGAGTGACTAATAGACACTCAGTAAAGTCTCCTGATGCCTTGTATGCCCTGGAAGATGGTCCCCAGACAACGGTGGTTCTTGTGCTTTGCTGAAGATGCAGACTTCGAGCTTGTGGCAGGGACTGCTCACCACCTACCCAGAGGCCCCTTGCTCCCCTACACCCTGTGTTTAAGCCCCACGTGGATGTCCAGGACTTCCCGCCTTGGTGCTGACACGGCTCTGTAGTTTGGTCCGATGTAAGAAGCATCCTCACCTACCGACCAGGGCGTGTCCTCAAAATAAGCTGGCATCTGACTTCCTGGTCCTTCGAGGAGATCTAAACTCTGATCTTGGGTTACGTGTATCAAATATACCCTCGGTTTGGAAAAAAAAAAGTGTGGTCTGTTGTGACTTTTAAAATGTCTTTAGTACAGGTTGTATTAATGTGGGATTTAAAGAAGATGGGTGGATACTAAGTAGCAATCTTGAAGTAATAATTGCCTCAATTTATTTTTCAGGAACCAAAATTAGAGACAAATGTGTCCCCAGTCCCCTTTCTGGAAGCAAAGCCTCCTCAAACCAGCTATGTTTAAGTTAGATAAAAAGCTATTATCACTCTTAAGTCCTTGGGGTTTCTTGTGCACTTGCAGCTCCTGTTACTTTGATTCATTCCTCCTTGGAATTCATTCGGATCCTAGACGTATCTCAGTTTCAAGGCTTGTTTCTATGTACTGTTTTTTTTTTTTATAACTTCAACAAGGATCTGCAGGGCACCAGGGGAGGGGAGGCATGGTGTTGTGTGCTTGGGGTACAGAAAGGCGTGAGGCAGGGCATCCAGGATCCAAGTCAGGGGAGGATGGACATGGCAGGGGACTCTGGCCCACCTCTCAGGTGTGTGGTTAGCAGATTTCAGGCGCTATAGGGATATGGAAGAGGTGAGGTTGAGACGGTCTAGATGGACCTCATAGAGGAAATATGATCAAAAATAAGTCATGGAGGTTGAACAAGAGTGAAGGAGACAAACCCAGAAGGAAGGGAACACCAAGCAGGAGGAATGTCAGGAAAGTCACATAGGCCACACATGAGCAGAGAACAAAGGGTTTATCCTTCAAATCAGAATGTGTTTCAGATCAAGGGAGACACTGTAAGTCACAGGCTGGGACCATGGGCGTGAGTCAGGGTGGCCCAGGCCCACTTTTTTTTTTTTTTTTAATAAATTTATTTATTTATTTTTGTCTGCGTTGGGTCTTCGTTGCCGCACGTGGGCTTTCTCTAGTTGCAGTGAGCAGGGGCTACTCTTCGTTGCGGTGCGTGTGCTTCTCATTGCGGTGGTTTCTCTGGTAGAGCACGGGCTCTAGGTGCATGGGCTTCAGTAGTTGTGGCTCATGGGCTCAGTAGTTGTGGCTTGCGGGCTCTAGAGCACAGGCTCAGCAGCTGTGGCACACGGGCTTAGTTGCTCCGCGGCATGTGGGATCTTCCCAGACCAGGGCTCGAACCCGGGTTTCTCGAACCAGGGCTCTTCACATGGCCTCCGCTTCTGGGTGTCTGAGTCTCAGATCTCCTCTGCCTTTCTCTTATAAGGACACCTGTCTCTTATACCTCCCACCTCCCCCAAATCCCCTGCATCGGCAGGCGGATTCTTAACCACTGCGCCACCTGGCCACTGTGTGTGGAGGAGCCCACCGCAACCTGGCATAACGCACATGGCGCACAGAGCTGTCTGGTCCCAGCATTTTGTCCCTGGCTTTTCACACAGGTCAGGTCAGGCCTGTGCACCCTGAGGTAGGACCACACCCTTTCTTGGTGCTAGGCTCCCCTGCATCTGCCCGCAAGCTGGGTCTGGACCGCTCCACCGGGATGCAGATTCTCCTACGTGGGTGAGGGCAAAAGCAAGTTCTCATTTTTAACTACTCACCCTCTTTTACATCCATCTAGTGCCTGCTGCTCTCTGCATTGCACTAATTCCCATGAGATTTTAATAAAACTACTTGAGCATCCATTTACTCACAATTCTTTTGAATAAGAGATTCATCTAATATTTGGAGTAACAGTGACTGTGTGGGTGGAGGTGGAGCAGGGGACCTTGTGGCAAGAGCATCGGTACCGAGAACCCTGGAATCTAGTCCCACTCGCAGTCTGGAGGGGGCAGCTCTCTGATGCTTTTAGAGATCCTTCTGTTCACTGTCCAATTTATTTCTCGTTCTGTGGTGAGGACAGCATTGCTGGGCCATCAGGGGACTTAGTGGGAATGCCAGGTGGGATGGAGTGATAAACCACCCCTGTAAATCAATCTCTTGAAGCTTTAAGATTGCTTTTTCAACTTAATCCCAAGGAATTTCAGGTCAAAGCTCCCTTTAATGTGAACTAGAACAGGGTCCAGGTGCCTCAGGTCCGGGGCATACGTTTCTTATCAATTTTACTGATATGAAATACGGTGGCACAGAATTAGCAAACAGTAATGCACCACACAGTTTCCTTTATCGTAAATTCCATGCAGCTGGTTGATTCTCATGGAAGGCTTTCACTGGTTTTTGCTCGTCTTGTATGGGGAGCCAACCTGCAGCTGCAGCTGATGAATGGGTGTAGCTCCAGGGGGAATGTTGGCTGATAGTTTCGTTTGCGTTAATGAGTAAACATAAGATAAAAGTGAGACACCTCTAAGACCACTGGCCAGTGACTCAAGGGATCCCTTTCTGAAGTGGATGACCATTTTCAGGTACTGGTGGGATCTTTCTTTGTCTTCCATGCTATACAACACACAGCCGCTAGTAGCACACATACTTTTTTATTCCTCCACACCGTGGGCTGTCTCTCTTCACTTTACCTCTAGACAGTCCACAAAACAACAAACCAAGCACTGATCTGTAGCATTTGTCAATTTCCATGGCGTGAATATTCCCACCATGGCAGATTTCAAGCTACAGATATGACTCCCTTGAACGTTGGGTTTGGAAGCAATGTTTAGCCCACATCATTAGAGGGCGTTTCCACTGCACAGGAAAAGCAGATGTAAATAAGGGATCAGAAGTGAAAATCACAGAGAGATATAGTGAAGCACTTAACAGGTGCTGAGTTTTAAGTATATATTGCCCTTATTTGAATTTATTCGATAGTAAATTTACATAGCATAATTCTTAATAATGCCTATTGTGTTAGCTTCCTAGAGCTGCCTAAACAAATGACTATAAACTAGGAGGCTTAGAACAACAGACTTTGATTCGCTCATAGCTCTGGAGACCAGAAGTCTGAAATCAGGGTGTCGGCGGGGCCACGCCCCCTCCGCCGGGAGGGATCCTGCCTTTTGCTCCTTCCAGCTTCTGGAGCTCCAGATAGTTTTGGCCGCGGCTGATCGCTCCATCTCTGTCTTCATCTTCACATGGCCTCCACTTCTGGGTGTCTGTGTCTCGGGTCTCCTCTGCCTTTCTCTTATAAGGACACCTGTCTCTTATACCTCCCACCTCCCCCAAATCCAGCACGACCTCATCTCAGGAAGCCTTAACTTAATTATATCTGCCATGACCCCTTTTCTAAACAAGCAAACTCACATGAACAGGTTCTGAGGGGTCACAGTTCAACCCGCTTCACCAAAATTTAAGCAACCATCTCATAACACACCTGAAAAGTTAACAATCTTCTCTCGCACGCTAGTGTGAGCCAGCCTGGCACACTCCCGGGAAGGAAGCCCCTTTCCATCACACTTTCAGAGGAAATAAAACAAAGCCATTTCTCCATTTATTTGATCAGATAGTTACTCGACCCCCCAACCAGGTTCCCACCAGGTGTAGGGTGTGGCAGGGGAGAAGGCTGGAGGCCCATCACCCCCAGTTCCTGCTCCATGATGGCCCTGCAGGATCTGGCGGGAACAGGTGGTGGCCACTGTCCTCCAGGGAGGAGGTAGACGGAGCAAGTGGGCTCAAAGGACTCCCCGACCTGCGACACATGGGTCAGAGCCCAGAAAGCAGGCAGGAGCCCCGGAGGGAGGCTCATTCCACCTAACAGCTACATCTGGGCTGCATCTGTGGAGCATTGCTGCTCTTTGATCTTGAAGCTGGGCGAGCTGGCGACAGATCCAAAGGGCAACACTCGGAGGAAAGTTGAACTGTGTGGCCCAGACCTCCCTGCAGCCGGCCTTTAGGACAGTTGCTGAATGGGGCACCATCCGAGCACCGGGCAGCCTGGCTCCCCAAATACTCCTGTGCTGGCGGTGATGGGCTCCAGCGCCTGAGTCATTGCTGTCGAGAAACTGTGGGGAAATCAGGGAAATTGACCAACCTGGTGACATTTTTCCTTGACAGGGAAATCAGTGGCAGCAATGCTCCTACCAGAGGAAAGCAGGTAGGGAGCCGGAGGGGACATGGCCCCGCGTGGTGGGGAGTTTCTGCTGCAGGACAGGCCTGGATGCAGGTGAGGGCTGACCCTGCACCTTGCTTCCCTCTCCCGTCAGCTTCCGTAGCACTAACTCCATCCAGGGAGCACCCGGAGATTAAATGAGGGGATGGGTGCGAAGGAATAGCCTGAGTATGACACACCCTGAAAGGTCAGGGTGATTGAATTTGTTGGACACCAGAAATGACAGGACCAGTTTAGTTAGAGCTGGTCCTGGCCTGGGTCAGAAGCTCCAAAGCCTTGTGTCCCGGCTGGTGGCTGGGTGCTCCCAGAAAGCTCTGCTCTGTGTCCCTCATCCTAGCAGGTGGTCCAGCCCTTCCCATGGCACTGACAGGATTCCAAGAGAGAGCAGAAATCATGGGTGCCCTTTCCCAGACTGCTTACACCACATTAGCTGATGTCCGCTGGATGTGGGCGTCACGTGGGCGGTCTCAGAGTCAGAGTGGGAGATGCTGAGGAAGTCACCGCCAGGGTCACGGAAGCAGGACACCCCTCACGGGGCCATCGGTGTAACCCAGCTTCCTCCCCACACAGGAGAGTTGGTGGTAACACCTTATTCACAAGGTTGTTGTTGAAGATGAAATAAGCGAACACACGCCACATCTGAGTAAGCACCACTCACTTTCCAACGCCAAGGAGGGGCTCGAGCCAAGGTCTTCCATTTCCAAATTTTCTACCCTTTCCACCAAGAAAAATTCATTTTCTGTAAAAAATGCATTGTTTGATCCCAAAAACCCATGAATGCTCTGCCCTGAGCCCACAGCCCCCCACAGCTTGTGCCCTTCCATCCAGGATGTGGGATGCCCAGCTAAGCTCCGGTTGAGTCCAACACTCCGAGCGACTGAAACAGCAGTTCCTCAACGCGAACATCCATTTCCTTCTCACAACTGGTTTCGGATAGAGAATCATCGAGTCTCATCCTGTTGTCTCTCATTATTTGATGGGCGAAATCACCCTTGATTTGAAGCACTAAGGACGTTCTTGCCCAATTCCCAGGTACTTGGTTATCATTGACCAAAGTGAGGTCATGTTTCAATGTGATTCCTTGGCACTTTGAGTTTGTCTGGTTGTCTCGTGTGTGTGTGTGTGTGTCTGTGTGTGTGTGATTTCTAAAGGAATTGACAATTTCTCACTAGATCACCTCCCTAAAAGCCGTCATCTAATAAACACTCGTTAAGGACCTGCTATGTGTAAGTTGGGGTTTGAGGAGCTGATGGGGCCTGGGCCCTGCCCCCACCCCTGACCTCACACTGTGTGCGTGCCATGTGGGGAAAGTGTGCCTGTGATCGCCACTTTGCCTTAGAATGGCAGCCCAGTTAAGGGGAATTTGGAGTGAACTCAGGACCAGGCTTTCCAAAGACCTCTCTCTCTCCACTACATAGAGCTGTTGGATTGAGTTCAGCAAAGGTAGGTTTGATGAGCCTAACAGGTCCATTTGCAGAGGGCTTTCCATGCTGGGCCACCGAGTGTAGATCGCGTGTCATGGGAGAGGGAGCCTTGTTTGGGGGGAGGGTGCTGAGTTGCAGGAGACCTGACCCTTGCTCTTGGGTGGTTCACTTGGAAGCCTTCTAGAAACAGGGGGATGGCCACAGTGATCCACCAGGAGCGCATCTTGCCTGTAGGGCTGAAGGCACAAGTCTGATTTAATTTTAGCGCCTCTGGCCAATGTGGCTCTTACTGTGGGTTGACAGCACTGGCTGAGAAATTGGCCTGGATCTCACCAAGGCCAGTCCCGGTCCAAGTCATGTGTCTCCTGCTAGAATCCAAGGAGCAGTCCTCACCGAGCACAGAGCTTCTCGGGCTGTCTCAGTCCCCCACCTGAGATCCTCTGTCAACAAGGTAAAGTGTCAATACGTAGGTGATAAATGTAAAGCAGGTCCCAGAGCCTTGATAACAAGGCTTTGTAATCTAACAAAGTTTTAATCTCACGGCTCTGAGAGACGTAATCTCTGTTTTAGGAGCTGCTAGATATTTTTGCCATGATTTATCTTTGATTTTCTTAAAGAAATTGCTCTCAAATGTGTTCGTGCTTCAGAAAAGCCGCAGACACAAAAATACCATCTTTATTATAACACATCATTTTATTTCCTACCACATGACAAAGAGTCAAGGCAGAAATCTCTATTGTCCAGTTATTTTTACATTCAAATAAATTGCCTATATCAGCCTGGCAGGCCAGTGTGTCCTGCCCTAAGTATTTAGCTCATTCTTATAGGGAACAGTGAGCCAGACGTACTTGGGAACACTTGCAAACATGCCTCTCACTTGGCCTCAGGACAACACCTGGTAGTTTTCCATTCTGCCATCTTCTTGGACCAGGTCAGATGCAGGACCAGGAAGCTGGTAGCCAAGGCTGGATGCAAAGGCTTTGAGTCAGTCCTTGGGATGCTGGGAAGGGACCCAAACCAGAGAGCTGCCCTCGGCTCTCCCCTCCTCCTCCTCTTCTAGCTCAAGTTTCTCCCCGTGTTGGACATGGATATCCAAGGTCACGGTGCCCCAGGAGCTCCCAGGATGAGCCTGGGTGGCAGCAGTCAGCCAGGACGCCCTGGAGAGCCTGAAGATTTGCTGTGTCTTGCAGATGTTGAGAAATGACTTAGAAAGAGAAAGATGGGAGAGGGCAGGGGGTACCCTGATCAGGGGAGCCTGGGGAGATAAAGACATGGAGGGCTGCATGGAAGGAAGGCCAGCACCAGAGTCAGATGGTACAAGGGGAGCAGATTGAGGCTGTGTCATAACAATGGGAGCATCTACCTCGGGCCTCATGTGGCATGGTTCAAATCACACTGTCCGAGTCACTGATCCCTGGTGCCATGATGTGGGGGGGCTGCTGTCCCATTACTGAGGCACAGGGCCACTCTGCAGTGCACCCGGACACAGTGCCCAGCTACCAGCAGAGCCGAGATTGGAGCCCAAGTGGTTCGGTTCTGGAGCCTAGTACTTTCCTACAGTTGTCTGCCAGGAGGGGGGTCAGTGGGAAAGCAGCTGGGACAGTACTGGGGCACTTAGCAGCTCTCAGACCAGCTCCCCACCACTCTGTCTTCCCGTATGGCTCCATCATGACTGGTGGGGTTACCACCAACTCAGGCCTGGAAACTGTTCTGGGGTCTTCTCCTCCCTAACTGGTCCCCTCCTTCCCAGCGCAATGACCACCAAGTTCTGCTACGTGTATCCGAGGTCCACCTCAGCCCTTCCAGCCCCACTGCCCAGATCCTGACTTTGTTGTCAGAGGGCTTTTGTGAGGGTAACACAAATCAGTTCACGAGCAGAGCCTGGCATAGGGCACGCTCTCACTCGAACTCCGGTGTCAGGGAAGATATGCCATGTGTCTACCGCGCCCTTTCATTTCCTCCTGCCCCACCACTGACTTGTATTCCCAGCCTCTCTTGTGGTTAGTGGACTGCATGATTGAGTGCTGGCCAGTTTTTAGGACTGACCCCCAAAACATTCTTGTGATCTGTGCTCCTTCCCTTTTCCCCCTTTTGCCAGCCAGATGAAAAGAATCCAGCAGAGAACACTGAGGCCCTAGGATGCTGCTGTCCCAAGAAGAAAGGACCCTGGACCCACCAGTCTCTGCATGGACACCCTCCAGCCATCCCCACCAACGCACCATGGACCAGGGTATGATGGACCACCTGTGCTATGACACAGCATCACTAGAAGCACACGTGACACTAGTAGCATCATCATCTTTTTTACATTTTTTAATGTAAACACTTATTTCTTTCATTAGAAAAAATAATGCATTAAAATGAAATACATACATATTTGTGAAAACTTTGGATTTTGCGTTGAGGTGCTCTGGGATAATGGGTTAGTGCATTGAGGGAAGAAAGAGACTTATGATTTTACTCCTCTATAAACACCCAAATTAATTCTGGTTATGTTAGAATTAATGATAAATATGAAAATCTACAATAGCACCTTTGTCAAAAACCAGTTGACAAAATACATGTGGGTCTATGCCTGGTCTCTATTCTGTTCCACTGGTCTATTCGTCTCTACTCGAGACTGTATCACATTATCTTGATTCCTGTAGCTTTATATTAAATTTTGAAATAAGCTAGTGTAAATCCTCCAAATGTGTTCTTTTTCAAAATTTCACTGGCTATAGTAGACCTTTACATTTCGACATATATTTTGACTTCAACCTGTCAATTTCTGTTAAAAAAAATTTCTCCAGATGTTGATTGGGATTACTTTCAATTTATAGATCAATTAGAGGGAGTTTTCATTTCAACAATGTTTGCTGATTTTTCTAGATATATTATCATTAGGGCTTTTAAGTTAATTTAGTTTTCATCAGGTAAACTCTGTATGATCTGATTCAGTTGACATTTATTGTGACTAGTTTTATGACCTTCCATCAGGCCTGTTTTGGTGAACGTGTCACGTGCACTTGAATAGAAAGTGTGTTTTGCAGTTGTTGGGTGTAAGTTCTACAAATATCATCTAGGTCAGGGGGATTAACTGTGCTGTTCAGGTCCTCTTTGTCTTCACTGCGTCTTTGGTCTTATTCTTCTATCAATTGCTGAGAGAGGGTGTTAGTTTCCAACTATTGTTATGGAGTTGTCCTTTTCGCTCTTTCATTCTCTCAAAATTTTTTCATTTATTTTGAAACTCTGTCATTAGATGTATGCACATCCGATTTTGGTTTGTGTTTCGTAACGTCTTAATGAATTTTTCCAATTTTCACTATGAAATGACCCTCTTCGTCTCTATAACGCCCCTCTCTTTGAAGTCTGCCCTGCCTGATATTAAAATGGCCACACAAGTGTCTTTTGCTTATTGCTTGCATGTTGTGTCTTTTTCTATCCTTTTACTTTCATCCTAACTGTGTATTTTCATTTAGAACATCCCTCTTGTAGACAGCCGATGCATATCTTAACGATTTTTATAGAGTCTGACAGACTTTGATTTATGATTGGAGTGTTTGATCCATTTACATTTAATGTGACTGTAGATGTGTCTGGGTTGTGTGCACCATCTTGCTATTTGTTTTCTACCTCCCCCTGCTCTTTGCTTCTTGGTTCTCTATTTCCTGTTTTCTTTGCTTTAGTCAAGTTTTTTTTTGTGTGTGTGTATTCTATACTATGCCCTAAATTCACTTTTTATCATATCTCTTTTTTTCTCTCTCACTGCTTTCTCTAGAGATTGCAATACTCATCTTTAATTTATCATAGTTTATCTGAATTAAAATTATTCAGCAGCCTTCTATTCAGCCTACTTATCTATTGTGTTCTTGTTGTATATATTACTTGCATATATGGTATAAACATCAAAACACATCATTATGTGTTTGCTTTAAATGCTCATTTCTTTAAAGGATTTATGAGAATAAAAGAAACAGTTTTTTTACATCCATCCAGTTAAATTTGGATATTACTCTGTCCAGCATTGAACATGTCCAAGTTCTGCCAATGTCTTAAAACAGCTGGCTTTATAATTATCTAGATATTTATCTTTACAATTGGTCTAAAGTTCATAATAAATTTATTGATGGGAAGATTAGTCCAGCATCAGGTCCTTCACCATTACCAGAAGCCAAAAGTCATATAATCTATTCCAGTATGAATCACCTTAAACTGTCTATACAGTTTTATGGGAGTCATTTAACTGCCACAATATTTACATTTCTGCTTCTGAAGGGCACATGTGCTGGCTGGAACAATATAGTTACAGCCTTTTTTTATAACAACTTTATTGAGGTATAATTCGCGTGACAAAAAGATCACTCCTTTAAAATCCACAATTCAGTGGATTTTAGTATATTCCCAGAGTTGTGTTACCATCACCACTATATTCTCTAGAGCATTTTCATCACCTCCAAAAGAACTTTGTACTCATTAGCCATCCCTCAGCCTTTTCTCCTGACACCAGCCCCTGGCGACCACTATGCCTACTCACTGTGCAGACTTGCATATTCTGGACATTTCATATAAATGGAGTTATATAAAGTGTGGCCTTTTGTGACTGTCTTCTTTACTTAGTATAATGTGTTCAAGATTCATCCATGTTGTAGTAAGTATCACTGCTTCATTCCTTGTCATGGCCAAATGCTATTCCATCGTGTGGACAGAATGCAGCCGATCCAGGGAGCGTCAGCAAACCCACGTACATGATCACCTGCTCTGGCAGCTCCTCCAGCCCAGCTTTTAGGTGTAATAAAGCTGTCATTTCCGTTCCAGCCAACCCGAACCTCTCTCTAACTTGAGTCACAACAAAGGTGGAGATAATAGGGTGTATTTGATAGGACTCTTCTCCTCGACATGAAGTCCTGATGGTAACACGATAGCATCCATCAAATCTGAAAGGTGGGTTCTTGGGTTTACATTGTACTATTTACAGTAATTTTCTATATGATGGAAACATTTTTTACCAAAATTATTTCAGCAGACTTGACTGTGAAAAGGAAATATAAGCACATTAAAAAATATCCCATTTAATTCTGTTAAGACAATTTAAAAATTCAGCTTGTGGATTTATAGCTCCGTGAAGGGTGAGAAAGTTAAAGAAATACATGAGACTAGACATGGCAAATTTATTCTGCAGAACAATGCTGGTTTCCTTCCACTGGAAAATCAAAGCTAAGGTCACATTGACATGTTTGGAGCATGGGTGGTACACGTCCATTATCAAGGGGGTGTGTCGCAGAACTGAGATAATTTGGTGCTGAGATCCACACAGACTAGAAAGGAAAAGATATTGATTTGTAGAACTGTCAATATTTTCTCCCTATAAAGGAAGAGGAATTGAGCCAATGGTAAATAAATCCTCACACTTCTCAAACAAGCCACTGAAAGATGGGTCCTCTGAGTGTGATGTAACAGTCCAGGGGAGGAGAAGCAGAGCAGGGCAGCCATGCTTCTGCTGGACTCGGAGAAGGGTCGAACCTGGCGCAGACATCACTGTGTTGGGACCACGTGACCTGCGAGTGCCCCTGGATGGAGTTCTGAGCTTGTCCCTCGGCCAAGAGCATATGGGCATGAAAGGGCAGAGGAAGGACTGGGCTGGGTGAGCCAGCTCCTTCCCCCTGTGACCACTGGTACTCAGCTCTAAGACATGACGCCCCCTGACCCATCCCTGTGGGGAGGCTATGACCTGAGTCGTCATGTCTGATGGCCCAAAGTCCATATGCTCCTAAGAACATTCTATCTTTGGGCCAAGAGTGGAAGAACTGAAATGTAAGCAAACCAGGGCACCTCTGTCTCTTCATACCTCCCAACACAACAAATTAACAGGTCTCTTTTCTCTCCTTTTTATTCCACAGTGAAATTCACTTTCTTCTTATTGTCAGAATTAATTCTTTTTAGGGGGAAAAGGCATTACTGGTGCCCTAACACTAAAAATGTATAAATGCAGTTTCCAAAATTTCATTCTAAGACTTTCTTTTTTCATTTTAATTTATTTTTGTATATGGTGAAGTGAGAGCTCAGCTTTATTTTCTTCTATCTGGATGATAAACCATCATTTTTACACTGACTTAAAGGACTTTCTTGGTTTTATATTAAATTCCTCAAAGTATCGTGTTCTATTTCTGAATCTCCTTCTCGTCTGCTCACCTCTCTCTGTGTCTATTTTTAGGCCATTTCAGATTTTTAGTAATGACAATGGTTTTGTAGCAGACATCTGTTATGTGGAGGGCTTTCTCATTATTTTTTCTTATATAATCTCTTAGCTAACTGTGGACATTTATTATGCCATGAGATCTTTATAATTATTGTATTCTATTTTTTTAAAGAGAGGTTGAAATATGTACCTGTTTATTCTTGTTATCATTCATTCACCAATGTTTATGGGGCTTTCATTGGTTGCAGACCAGCTTGAGATTCTGGGGTTCACGTTAGGAGGAGACAGACAGTCCTGGTGGAGCTCACATCACAGTTGGAAAGAAAAAGGACCAGGGCAATGAGTACAATGTGCATCATGTCAAAATTCTGAGAGCAATAAAGCGGGGAAGAAGCCATGAAGGGATAAGTTTGTCTTCCATCCTGGGCCCTAAAGATGGTCCTAAACTCCAGAAAAGAGGGGCCTCATAAAGGGCTGCAGGGCCCACTCGGCTCACCCAGGCCTGGTGATCACAAATTAGGGTGAGCAGGTGTGTTAGTTCACCAGGGCTGCCAAAGCAAAGTGCAATGAGTGGGTGGCTTAGAGCAACAAAAATGTCTTGTTCCACAGTTCTGGGCACTAGAAGTCTAAAATCAAGGTGTTGGGACTTTCCTGATGGCACAGTGGTTAAGAATCCGCCTGCCAATGCAGGGGACACAGGTTCGATCCCTGGTCCGGGAAGATCCCACATGCCACGGAGCAACCAAGCCTGTGTGCCACAACTACTGAGCCTGCGCTCTAGAGCCCACAACTACTGAGCCCACGTGCCACAACTACTGAGCCTGCGCTCTAGAGCCTGCAAGACACAACTACTGAGCCCATGTGCCACAACTATTGAAGCCCACCGCCTAGAGCCCCATGCTCCACAACAATAGAAGTCACTGCAATGAGAAGCCAGTGCACCTCAACAAAGAGTAGCCCCCGGTCGCCACAATTAGAGAAAACCTGCACAGCAATGAAGACCTAAAACAGCCAAAAACAACAACAACGAAAAAACAAAATCAAGGTGTCGGGAGGACCCCACGACCTCTGAAACCTGTAGGGGAAGGATCTTTCCTGCCTCTTCCTAGCTTCCAGTGCTGTCGACAATCGAGGTGTGTTTTGGCTCACACATGCATCCCTGCAACCCTCCATCCTCACCGTCATGCCCCGTGTGTGTCTGTCTGTGTCCGAATTTCCCCCTTTTATCAGGACACAGTTCTATTGGATTAGGGTTCACCCTGATGAGCTCATTGTAATTTGGTTTCCTCTGTAAAGACACCGTTTCCAAATGTGGCACACTGAGCAGTGTTTGGGGTTAGGACTTCAACATACATTTTTGGGACAGAAAATTCAACCCCCAACAGTAGGGTATTGTATGGCATGCAGAATTCATCTGCTTTTCGAATATAGAGTCCTGCCAGTGCAAAATGACAGGAAGGTCCCCTCCTCGCCCCTTGGAGGTCTACATATCCCAGGGTATCTTGTTCCATCTCAAGATCAGGGCTGGGGCCTGGAGAGGCCACACCTGCAGACTCCAGACACTTCCCACTGTGTCCACGTAACAACACCCAAGACCTGCTGTCCACTCACATCTCCATATTCAGTAAAGTTATTTTCCTCTTCTACCTTCTTTGGATTTATCTTGTTCTTTTCCTCGTTTTTTCAGGAGGACACTGCAGTCAGTAATTTTAACAGTTTTCCCTTGTCAAAAATGTTCACGTGAAGGTATAAATTTCCTCCCGAGTCCTGCTGTAACAGCACCACCCAGGTTGTGATAAGTAGCACTTTCATGACTTTTTAGCTTCGAATATGTTCTCTTTTCCATTCGTATATCTCCCTTCACCCACAAATCATTTAGAAATGCATTTTTATCAAACTGTCGTCAGACCAGATGATCTGTATGATATTGATCTTCTAGTAGTTTTGAGACTTCCCAGTGACTGGGAACATGGTTGAGGTTTGTAACTTCCATGGCTCCTGGACAAGATGACTTTTACTCGACTGTAAAAGGATTGAGCAGGTGTGGCTCAATCCTTTACTTTGATCGGCACCCTCATTACGCCCTTCCCAGATTCTGCATCGGGGTTGGCGAACTCTTCTTGTAAAGGGCAGACAGAAATATTTCCAGCTTCCTGTCCATGTGGTCTCTGTCGTGGCTACTTCACTTTTTCATTGTAGCTTCAAAGCAGTCGTGGGCAACCATATGTAAATGAGGGTAGCCGTGCTCCAATAAAACTTTATTTAGAACAACAGTCTTCTTCTGTGTCCTTAGGAATGGTCAGTCTGCTTGATCTGTTACCTAGCTAGTGGTACATTCAAATCAACCACGATGGGGCGTGTGTGTGTTTCAGAATTTCCTGTAACTCCACGCAGATCTCCTGTAACTATTTCAAGGCTATATTATGAAGTGCATAGTGATTCAGGTTTATTGTTTTATTCTCCTGAATTGTTCCTTCAATCATTGTCAAGCAGCCTTCTTTATTCATAATAATGGTTTTAGCCTTAAGGTTTGTTTTATATGACATCAGTATAGTTACTCTAGCTCATTCTGGGATTTATTTTTCATTTTTATGTTTGGCCTGGAGTGGTTTATTTCTGTGTCCACACTGTAGACCTTTTAGTGTCCCAGGTGCATTTCAGGCACTTGTGAACAGCATAAGTGGATGCCTGCTTTGGGGTGTGTTTTTTTACTTAAGACTTTATATTGTGAGTTCAACCCTTTTGCAGGAATTTAAATGATTGAACTGTTGGAATTCATGTCTATCTTTCTAGTCTATGCTTTCTGTTTGCCGTGGTTTTCTTTAGTTTCTTAATTTTATCTTCTCTTTTCTCTGTGTTAGTTTTATTGAATTGTCTCATTTCCTTCCTTTTTGTTTACAATTTAAAAGTTATACAGGGACTTCCCTGCTGGTCCACTGATTAAGACTTTGCCTTCCAGTGCAGGGAGTGTGGGTTCGATCCCTGGTTGGGGAGCTAGGATCCCACATGCCACACAGCCAAGGAACCAAAGCATAAAACAGAAGACATGTTGTAACAAATTCAATAAAGACTGAAAATTGTCCACATCAAGACAAAGAAATTAAAAACAATAAAAATAAAAAAAATAAAAGTTATATATTTTATTTTTTAAAAAATGCAATGGTTATTCTTAACATTATACTGCTCTCAGGCTTAGTAAAGTCCAAAGTTAAGCAGCGTCTCTTCCCTCCTCCAAAAGTACAGGGATGTTAGACAACGTTGACTGTGACCCCACACCACTACTTTCACCTTTGCTGAAAGATGAGCCATCTGCCGGGATGAGGTCACACCCCTGCTTCCACTCCAGCCTCATCCCCTCCTTCAGGTAATTCGTCCTCTCAGGCCACTGCTGACTCATCTTTGCAAAGGGGACCGATCAAGCCAGATCAAAGAGGTATTTGCTTTTACACAAAGGTTACAGTCTCCAGTAGAAACAGGTACCAGGAGCTCCCACGACTGCATAGCCCCTTCCGCTGCTTCTTTCTGGGAGTGAGGCCAGGCCGGATGAGGGTGGGTCCAGCCCCACCCTGAGCATTGGCAGAGCCCCACAGTCCACGGGCCCCGGACATGATGACACAGCACCACACGGAATCCCTTCTCTCCCAAGAAAGTTGTGGGAAATGAAACATCTCGCCAGGTTGCCTTCCTGAAGTCCTAACAAGCTGACATAGATGTGCAGGTTCCTGGTGCTCTGTCACCATTTGCTGAGATCTTGGCTGGCCTTTGAATTTGCCCTCAGGCACCCACGGATGCAGGTGGGCAGAGGGGAGGCCTGTTTGCTCTCAGGCCCGGCAACCTCTACACTCCACTCCCATAATTAGATGTGAAAGGAAACGGTGGTATGACATTTTCTCCATTTGAACCCCATCAGAGAGAGAGGCCGAGCCAGTAACTTTGTTGTGGGGGATGAAACACAGTGTAGAAATGCAAATCCAGGAAGGTGTGTGATTTTTTAATGGGAGATGCATTTCCCTCCGCCTGCTCGGCATCCTGGGTCACAGAAGGATGCCTGTGGTGAGGGGAGCCCTGTACTGCACTGGCTTCGTCCCACATGCCTTCCCTCGGCTCCCTGCCTGGCCTGAATCTCCGTCCCCCGTGGGGCATCACTCAGCCCAGCCAGGCGACCCCTGCTAACCTCCTGCACACTTATCCCACCTCCCCTTATAATAATAATCTCCCCTCTTTCTACTTTACTCCACACTCAGCAAAGCGCCCTTCCAGCCACAGCTCCATCAGGAAACGAGGACAGAGTTTCCCTTGCCTTCCTCCCAGTTGAGGGTTTGCAGCATATTCAGAAATTGACCCCGATTCTGTCCCCTACCCACCCTGTACCCACACTGTCCTCCAGTCACTCTCCATGCTTCCCCTGGGGGCAGACCAAGCAGGTGGACACCTGCAGCGGCCAAGAGGACTTCCTCAGTCGTGGCCTCCAGACCTTGAAGGATGCTTCTGACTGGACCTGCCTGCCCTTGGTCCTCTGCTCTGTCACGAGAGCATCCTGGGCTGCAGGCCCCCCGGGAGGATGGGGAACATGTGGGGCAGAGCCCCCCGAAAGGCCAATCCAGGACCGGATGACTCAGACCCGTGGGAAGTCGTTTGTGTGCGCTGTTCTCTGCCACAGGGTTTGGGGGCCTCTGTTACAGGATTTGAATTGTCCCCTTGGCAGGTCTCAGAATGGGGGTGGCATTTTTCTGTTTCCAAGTCCTGCCTTTCTACTTTCTTGCCTCTGCACAGGGAATGCGACCTCATTTAAATGTCAGAGTCACACACACAGAGGAAAGGTGACCCAGGGAGGACCCGACATGCAGGATGAGTGGTATCTGTCATGTTCTGGCTTTCCCGGAGTCTGCACCCTGTTTCCTTTTTGTATGGGGAGGTGTTCAAATTCAAGAGTCAGGAGATGGAGCTGGGGGTAGGGGAGGTTAGGAGAGCTCCTGGTTGAGTGTGATGGTCTGGAACTTAGGAGTGGGTGTTGAGCAGTGGCTGAGGGCGCACATGTAATCGGGCACCACCTTGGAAAGTCTTGGGTCGCGTCTACTACAGTTGCACACATGTTCCAATCACCTGGTGGCCTCCCTCTTGTGTATACACTCACCAGAAATGTATCCATGTCTCCACCATGAAACATGGACCCCCATGTTCTTAGCAGCGCTCTTGACAACTATAAAACCTGGAAACCACTCACACTCTCACCCTCAGTAGACACGATGTAGTCGTGCAATGGGGTCCAGCACAGCAGTGAGAACCAACAACCTACAGCCAGGCCCCAAGGGCAACAGCACAGACACATTGCACGGGTAGCCCTGAGTGAAGCCAGCCAGACTAACAAAGTATGTCCTGCATCCTCACACTGTATAAAACTCAGAAACAGGGCATGTGTTGAGTCAGAAGTCAGGACGATGGATGCCCTTGTAGGGGCAGGTCCTGGAAGGGCCGAAGGGTCGCTTCTCAGATGTTGTCAATTTTCTGTTTCTTTTATCTGGATCTTGTTGACCTGGGTGGTCTGTTTACGAAAATCCTTAGAGGGGGTCCCTTACACTGTGTGCACTTTTTCGTGTATATGTTATACAGCAATTTGAAGTTAAAAAAAAAGAAGTGCCAAGTTTGGAATCAGAGAGCTGGGGTTCAAAAACCATTGCCACCACTACCTTCTTTCCTGGCAAGACCGAGCAAGTCAGCTCTATGTGAACCCCGGACCAATAGCCACAGGGTGCCTGGGGGAGTAAAGGAGAACAGAGCGGTTTCTGGCAGGTGTGTGGGGCCTGCAAACCGCTGTGGGCTGTTTTCATTGTTGTTATTACTTGTTTTTGTAATTTAAAGGAAGCACATCTGGAAAACTTACCCTCAAAGTAGGCTTGAGGTGTGGAAACAAGTCAGTAATGTAGAATAACCTTCTAAGTGTTCAGAGAGCCCTAGATCATGCAAGATGGCAGAAGGGGTTGATTTAGGACTACCTGCCACTCTTGGGAGGAGACCAGAGCCCCCATGGCCTTGGGAGGCTGGTGTAACCACAAAAGCATCTCCTGTGACGCCACAACGCTGGGCCTCGGAGTCCTGGCATCGGCCATGAGTGAGGCAGGCCCGTGAAGAACTATAACAGTAAAGTTTCCAAATCACAGAATATCTCTTTCCCGTAGTTGCTTAATCTAAGAAGAGACTGAACTTGGACCCGGTGGAAGCCATCTTTACGGCTGAGTTTGACGGCGCCGCTGTGCGCGGGGCCTGGGCGGCGGTCCTGCCATCCGTCAAGGGGTCCAGGCCGGGGCCCTGCCGATGACTCGGTGAGCGAAATCAAACGGGAGTGGATGCCTTCAGAGAGAGGCGTCTATTATGGCCCCCACGCTACAAAGGGCATGTAAATTAGCCGTGAAGACCAAACCAAGCACTCAGCTTTTAATTTAGTCTCGTATTTATCTGGCTTTATGGCTGAACGCGGCGCTTTTTTAAGAATATGGTTATTTCTGCCATAACACTGCAACTGCAGGGATGAAATGTGGGCGTCTGAAGCCAGGATGCCGAGGAGGGGTGATGCAGAGCTGAGGCTGGATGCAGTCGGGCCCAGGTACGCTCCAGCCCCTCAGTATGAAGCCCAGGGCATCTAGAAAGAAATGCACTTTCTATTAAATCACCTTCCTGACCCAGGGTGGGAGGAAGGGGGTGATGACTGAGTGTGTTCCAGGTATAGCCCACTTTATGTATTATCTCATTTGATATTTTGAACAGCAAAAGATTATTAGTACAAGGAGGTTGATTTCAGGTTTTTAGGGTTTAGCACTGTGGGGTTTTTTTTGGTGAGGAAAGAGATAATTAAAAAAAAAAAACCAAAAAAAAAAACAGAGCCCCAAATCCATGAGAATATCTCTTAGACATGATCTTGCCAAAAATTAGCACCCAGGGTTCTTCTTGCTGTGAGAGGCATGGTCAGAGATGCTGAGCTTCAAAGCGCTGTGATGTTTTCTAAAGACTCCAAGTCAGAGGATGGGTCTCCTTCCACCACGGCTGCTTTGCTGACCCTCAGCTGACGTCTGTGTCTTCCTGCTTTGCGTGCCTAGCAATTTATGCTCAATTTCTTGTAGAAGTTTGACCCATGTTGAGGTCTATGGAGCCTCATTCCTGGTGTCCCACCACCCCACCCCTTGACTGCCTGCCTCCTGCTTCCCCCGGTTCCGTTTGTGGAATCATCACGCATCTGTGCTCACAAATGGGAATTTAGAAACCCTGGGACCTGCTTTCTCATTCAGCTGCCTCGTCCTGCACATCCTACCTCCTGTCTTCTGGGCCATGTCCTTCCCTCCTCCCCACTCCTAAGGCCATTGTGAGTGCCGGCTCTGTCACCAGGAGTATCGCCAACGGTTGTCATCTGGTCTCTCTGCCTGATGCGCCTTCATGAAGACAAGGACGTCTGACCTCAGGTGTGCCCCGTGGGAGGTCCTGCACCTGCTCTGGCCGTGGCTTTAGGTTCTTGTCACTCCTCTGTGCGAAGTCAACCCTGCACCCTCCCAGCCTCAGGGTCTACCTACCCACATTTTGTTGACCTGTTTATAATCCCAGGTTGCCCGGCAATCCCAGCCCTCCATGCTTTCACACATGCTGTTTCTGTTCCATGAAACACCCTTTCCATGATGACTCCTTGAACACCTGGTTATCTGTCTGAACCTAACCCTAACCCTGACCCTGACCCAGTGGACTCAGGTAATCCCTCCTCCCTCTCCAGTTTGTGTGATGGTTGTCAGGTTAGCCTCCAGAGATGGTCCCTGAGCTCCTACAGAGCAGGGATGTGCTTGCCTAGCTCTGTCATCCTGACACTGAGCTCAGCTCCGCTCACCAGCCAACTAGTAAATGAATGAATGAGCAAAAGGAAGTTTGTTTTCCTTCCATGCTTGTTAACTTCATCTCTACCACCAACCGGACTCTGAGGTTCTTGGAAACCACTGTAGGTTTCCACGGGCAGGCTAAGCCCATGGAATGGATGTGTTAAGGACCCCTTAATTTTGCCACTGCTAAGACCCCCATTCACAGCATCTTGTGTTCATGTATGCAACCAGGAATTGGGTTCTGATGGGTACTTCCAGTCCCCAGCCTCTAGAATCACGACTGGACCATGATGTACCTGGAATTAATGAAAAATGAATAAGTGAATGGATGGGTAAGTACATAAGTGAAAGATTTCCTGGAAAGGCTGGGGTTCTTAGAGGGAGGGTGTGAATCTACAAAGTAAAGCAAATGGAACTAAACCTACACAACTACATTCCTCTAATAATTAGTGATGTTGAGCATCTTTTCATGTGCCTCTTGGCAATTCATATGTCTTCTTTGGAGAAATGTCTATTTAGGTCTTCTGCCCATTTTTTGATTGGGTTGTTTATTTTTTTTGAACACTGAGCTGCCTTACATATCACCTCACACCAGTCAGAGTGGCCATCATCAAAAAATCGACCAACAATAAATGCTGGAGAGGGTTTGGAGAAAAGGGAACCCTCCTACAGTATTGGTGGGAATGTAAATTGGTACAACCACTGTGGAGAACACTATGGAGCTTCCTTAAAAAACTGAAAACAGAGCTACCATATGATCCTGCAGTTCCACTCCTGGGCATATATCTGGAGAAAACCATGGATCAAAAGTATACATGCACCCCAATGTTCACTGCAGCCCTCTTTACAATAGCCAAGCCATGGAAGCAGCCTAAGTGTCCATCAACAGATGAATGGATAAAGAAGATATGGTACATATATACAATGGAATATTACTCAGCCATTAAAAAGAATGAAATAACACCATTTGCAGCAACATGGATGGAACTGGAGATTATCATACTAAGTGAAGTAAGTCAAATATAATATGATATCGATTATATGTGGAATCTGAAAAGAATCATACAAATGAACTTATTTACAGAAGAGAAACAGACTCACAGACTTAGAAAACAAACTTATGGTTACCAAAGGGGAAAGGTGTGGAGGGGAGGGATAAATTGGGAGTTTGGGATTAACATATATACACTACTATATATAAAATAGACAACCAACAAGGACCTACTGTATAGCACAGGGAACTCTGCTCAATATTCTGTAATAACCTAAAAGGGAAAAGAATTTGAAAAAGAATAGATATATGTATAGCTGAATCACTTTGCTGTACACATGAAACTAACACAATATTGTAAATCAACTATAGTCTAATGTAAAATAAAAATCAAACTAAATAAACGTACACAACTACAGAAGGAAATGCTGTCATCAACTGTCAAGAGAAATGATGGGGAAATAGATGGAGAGTATGACGTCATCAATGAAGCAATGGAAGTGAAGTGTTTGGGGTTGTTCATAAATAAAGCACTAATGAAAGAGTCATTAAAAACAAAGCTAAAGAGAAAAGCAGAGATTAAGAATTTAGGACATCTGTCACATACAGTTGTGGTTGTCACACCCCTCCCTGAAGCAGGGAAGACATAAATTGACAAGAAGCCTAATTCCCAGCACACAATGGTTGTTGATGGTCCCAGAAATGAAGCCCATTGAGGAGGTGTCTTATCCTTATAGAGCACTAGGTGTGGACTTAAAACTAACACCCGGGTCTCCAGACACCCAGTCCCCTGCACGGTCTGATACATCAGTGGTTCCCAAATAGTGATCAGCTGACCCGCTGGGCTGGACTCATCCAGGAGGGCTCTGAAGCATCTGATTCTCAACCCAGGTTCTGGGTCCAGAGATCTGTGATTGGGTCAGAATCCATCTGCTTCTAATGGTATCTCACCTCCATCCTTCTCTATCTATCTATCTATCTATCTATCTATCTATCTAATCTTTCTATTTAGATCTATCTATCCATCTACCTATCTCTAACTGTATTATCTACCTAATCTATCTACCTATATCTATCTTATATATCTAATATTCATCCATCCACATATCTGTTTTTATGTCTGCCCACCTTTCCACTGGTCTCTCCATCTTAAAAGGACAATGATTTTTAAAAATTTGTTGTAAAAATGACACAAGCTTACTATAAGAACATCAAGTGACTCAGAGCTGACAGAAGAAAAAGTAAAGATTCCACAATCCTCAGAACCCAGAAATAACCACAGATAATATTTGGAGAAGGTTATTCTAGACTTATCTCTATGAATATATAAAGATGGAAGGATGCATTGATAGACTGGCAGGTAAATGCATAAGCCAGATGAAATGGGCTCATGAAATGAAAATGGCTCTGACCCATCAGTTTTTAATAGAAGACATATTTTACTTGGAGAAGAAGTGTGGAGTCAGGGTTAAGAGTACAGGCTTGGAATAAGACAGACTGTGCTCAGGTCCTGCTGCTACCACTTAGCTCCAGATGAACAAGTAAGTCTTCCCAAGTTTCCTCCTCTGTAAAATGGAGATAATAATAGTGTATTCCTCGTGGTTGTGGGAAGTAAAAGAATTACTATGAATATATGGAGGTGCTTCAAAGAGTTCTGGGCATACAGTAAGCAGTATACATATTAGATATGAATCAATGGAAGGGAAGTTCAGTTAATGAAAATTTAAAATTTCAAAAAAGATTTATTACAAATAACTCAATAGAGTCTGTCATACAGAGTGAAGTAAGTCAGAAAGAGAAAAACAAATACCGTATGCTAACACATATATATGGAATCTAAAAAACAAAAACAAACAAACAAACAAAAACTCATGAAGAACCTAGGGGCAAGACGGGAATAAAGACACAGACCTAGTAGAGAATGGACTTGAGGATACGGGGAGGGGGAAGGGTAAGCTGGGACAAAGTGAGAGAGTGACATGGACATATATACACTACCAAATGTAAAATAGATAGCTAGTGGGAAGCAGCCACATAGCACAGGGAGATCAGTTCGGTGCTCTGTGACCACCTAGAGGCGTCGGATAGGGAGGGTGGGAGGCAGGGAGACGCAAGAGGGAAGAGATATGGGGACATATGCATACGTATAACTGATTCACTTTGTTATAAAGCAGAGACTAACACACCATTGTAAAGCAATTATACTCCAATAAAGATGTTTAAAAAAAAGATTTATTCATTAGAATTAGTTTCAAAAATGTGTACATATTTTAGTATAAAATGACTACTAAATGTGTTAGGATATTAGAGTTATTGTGTATTTTCTCACAGCTTACATTGAGATATAATTGGCATGCCATAAAAAGCATTCATTTAGCGTGTACAAATCAATGGTTTTACTATATCCACAAAGCAGCAGAGACGTCATCATCTAATTTTAGGACATTCCCGTTACCCCAGAGAGAACTCTGCACCTAGTAACTCCGTTTCATCCTCCGTTTCCTCCAGTCCCAGCTCTGACGACCACAAATGTATTTTCTGTCTCTACAGATTTGCTTATTCGGGACATTTCATATAAATGAAATCATACAAATATGTGGTCTTTTGTGGCTGGCTTCTTTGACTTAGGGTCACATTTTCAAGGTTCAGCCAACTTGTATCAGTACTTCATTATTTGTACGGCCCAATAATATCCATTGTATGAATACACCACCTTTTGTTTAACCACTCCTCAGTTGGTGGAAGCTTGGGATAGTTTCACCTTTTGTCATTATGAATAATTCTGTTGTGAACATTTGTGTACAAGTTTTCATGTGGACGTGTGTTTTCATTCCTCTTGGATGGATATATATATACATATATATGTGTGTGTGTGTGTGTGTGTGTGTGTGTGTATATATATATATATATATATAGAGAGAGAGAGAGAGAGAGAGAGAGAGGAAGTGCTGGATCATATGGTAATTCTATGTTGAATATTTTGAGAAACAGCCAAGCTGTTTTCCAGCGTCTGCACCATTTTATATTCCTGCTCATAACACAGGAGGGTTCCTATTTCTCTACATCTTCACCAACCCTTGTTAACGTTAATCCTTTTAATAATAGCCTTCCTTGTGGTATGAAGTGTTATCTCACTGTGGTTTTGATCTGCATTTCCCTAATATCTAATGATATTTATTATCTTTTCATGTGCTTATTGGCTATTTGTATATCTTCATTAAACAAATGTCTATTTACACCCTTTGACTATTTTTAAATAGTATATATAGGAGTTGTAATAGTTCTTTATCTATTTTGGATACAAGTCCATTATCAGATATATAATTCGCAAATATTTTCTCCCATTCTAAGGACATTTTTGCTTTCCTGACAGTATTATTTGAAGTATAAAAGTTTTTTTTAATTTTGGTAAGTACAATTTACCTATTTCTTTGTTTCAATGCTTGTGCTCTTGGAGTCATATCCAAGAAACCATTCCCTCAGCAAAGATCACAAAGATTTACACTTAGGTTTTCCTGTGATAATTTTATAATTTGAGCTCTTACATTTAGGTCTATGATTCATTTTCAGTTAATGTTTGTATACAGTGTGAATCAGAGGTTCAACTTTATTCTTGCCTGTGACTGTCCAGTAGTCTCGGCACCATCTGTTGAAAAGACCATTCTTTCCCCCGTTGAAAGAACACCCTTGTTGAAAAACAATCATTGTGTATTTTTAAGTATGGGTTTGAAATGTATATGGTAGTAATTGCTCTCTGCCATCAAAGTAAAAGAATGAGCACAATCGCACGTCGCCTGTATTTCTATCATTCAATTATTTCATTTTGTTTGTACCGATAACCATCCCTCCTGGTTGGAATCCAGCCCACAGACCCCACAGTTGTTTTGATTTAGTTTAATACTCAATAGTTCCAAGGTTCATCTTCAGTTCGACTCTGGAGTCTCCATTTGTGTTTATTTAGATTCATCTCTTGGTGAGATGGATTTTTTCTTCCCCAGGAAAAGTTTTGGGGTCTTGTTGTTTCTGGATTTTTGCACATGGACTGTCTATCTCTTATCTTTTTATTAGAAGGACTGCTTGCCCTCTTGCCTTCAGAACTTTGTAGATATTGTCCTACTCTTTTTAATTTTTCCTTGGTGGTTGCTTTGAGGACACCTGCGGCCAGCCTGACCCCTCCACCAATTCAGAGACTTCCACGTGATGCCCTGGACTCTCACGTCTCCTTTGGGGCACGGGTTCAGCACTGACCTTCTGCTATCATTTTCCCCTCAGGCTGTGACATCCTGTTTTTGTTTTTTTTTTTTTTTTTAATATTTCTTCCTTATCTTTATAATTGTTAGTTAACTTTTATTTTAACATCTTTATTGGAATATAATTGCTTTACAATGTTGTGTTAGTTTCCGCTGTACAACAAAGTGAATCAGCTGTATGTATTCATATATCCCCATATCCCCTCCCTCCCTCTTGCGTCTCCCTCCCACCCTCCCTATCCCGCCCCTCCAGGTGGTCACAAGGCACTGAGCTGATCTCCCCCATGCGATGCGGCTGCTTCCCACTAGCTATCTATTTTACGTTTGGTAGTGTGTATATGTCAGTGCAACTCTCTCACTTCGTGCCAGCTTAACCTTCCCCCTTCCCGTGTTTTGATCGGCACATTCAAGTGCTCCATTTCTTCAGGAAAGTGTCTTTTTTTACATGTTTGTGTACATTTTCTGTTTTATTCTTATAAATTACCAATTATGCATTGTTTTGTCTTTGTCTCTATGACATATCTCCCATCTGATTGCAGTCAGCTCCCCAAAATGTTACTGCTCCTAATAGAGCTGTTATTTCTAAAAGGTTTTTTATTTGTTTTCTATTGTTTTCTCTTGTTGTCTCATAATCTCTCTTTTAAATGGTTTTATTCCATTTTTGAATTGTTTCTGAAGATACATGGGGTGATCCCCGATGTCTTTGTGACATGGAAAGATTTTCAATGAATTATAGACTCACCATAATTCCCTGTGAGGGATTATCTGGGGAAGGATGCCTGTCTTTTCCTTATATTTGTTTCTTCTTCTTCTTCTTCTTCTTTTTTTTTTTTTTTTTGATGCCAGAACTTTAATGATAGAAGAAGGCCTGTAGAAAGACCTTCAGGGTCCACACGGAGGAGTGCTGTGATGCTCTGAAACTCTGAGCCCTGAGGGACCCCAGGAGAGGTCTTGAGGTCAGTCTGGGGTGGGGATCAAGGGGTCAGCCTACCCCAGAAAGGCAGGCAGCCTTGAAGAGTGATAGCAGACTTGTCCAATTGGCCAAACAGCACCTCTCCAAGCAACACATTTCCCATCTTATCTGTCTCACTGATCAATAGAGTTTTGGTTAAGTCAATCTCATTTTCATTTTTCAAAATCATATTGTTAAAAGTCCATTTCTTGTACTGTTTCTACTCTCAAGTCCCTCTTTGCTGACAAAACCCAACCATTCGAAGTGATCAGGGAGTCAAGATCCTGTCTTGTGCAGGGACATGCAGCCTGGCCCTTTAACAGGACAAAGTATTGAGCCCTTCACAGAAGAGCACTGGACCAAAGACTCAGGTACCATCCTAGCCCAGCTGCGTTATCCCAAATTTTAGCTACTGTGGTCTGAGTTATGAGGAATAGGGTATAATTTTGACCCTGTTTCGTTTCAGGTTGAGAACCATCTGCTTGACGGACTGCTGTCCCTGGTAATCCACATTAGCCCTCCCCCAAATCCTCCAGAGGACCCCCGCCATCCTCCATCCACCCACCCGCATCCCAGCCCTTCCAGCCTCATTGTACCTCTCTCACTCATGGTCTCGCAAGCCCTGCTTTAACCCACGTGTTCCCTCTACCTCATTTTCCTTCCCCACCTACCTGCCCACAACATCTCACCCATCACGCAAGTAGCAACCCAGACCTCACCTTCCACCCAAAGTTTTCCAGACGTCCTGGTCCTGCTGTGCTCTCCTCTCCATGTGCACATGTCTTCAGTGTATCAAGACCTTCTCATTGTTTCCATAGCAGCCTCTCTGCAGCACAAGCTGTAAACTGTTGGGAAAATCAATTTCTGCATTTTCTTGGGCATGCACTAAACTGTACTTCTCAGGATCCCTTCTGTCAGGCACGGCTATGTGTGATCTTGTGATTTATAATAAGAAATATGTTTGGCCTTTGACCCCAATTCTGGCACAAAGCTTCCCAAACTGTTGGAATTTCTTAAGTGATGAGAGCAACAAAAGTATCATTTGCTACATTCACAAGGTGACTTTTGGACCTCATCTAAGGGTGGGGGCTGGCTGCCAGGAGAGCCAAGCATGTGATTAGAGGGGTGGAACTTTCAGATCCCCCATCCCAAGCCCTGACTCCAGGGAGAGGAGAGAGGCTGGAGATTGAGTTCAACCACCAATGGCTAATGATGTAATCAATTATACCTGTGTAATAAAGCCATCATAAAACCCAAAGGGACAAGGTTCAGAGAGCTTCCAGGCTGGTTAACACATGGAGCTGTGGGGAGGGTTGGGCCCTGCGAGGGCGTGGAAGCATCCTTCCCCCACACCTTGTCCTGTGCACCTCTCACCTCTTCCATCTGGCTGTTCCTGAGTTATATCCTTTCATATGAAACCTGTGATCTAATGAGTAAGTGGGTTTCCTGAGTTCCGTGAGCAGCTCTAGTGAATTAATCCCACCCAAGGGGGGCATCTTGGGAATTTCCGGCCGACAGCCAGACAGTCAGAAGTGGAGGTGTCAACCTGGGCTTATGACTGCCACCAGCAGGGCGTGGGGACAGCGTTGGAGGACTGAGACCTTAACCTGTGGGATCCCCAGGTAGACGGTGTCAGAGCTTAGTGAATTGTAGGACACCCAATTGGTGTCCAGAGATTCACTTGGTGGTGAAAACACACTCCATCCATCCCCCACCCACCCCTGAATGAATTGGAATTGGGATCTGGACATTTTCACTGTGTGACTTGATCTAACTCAATGGATGGCCAGTGGAAATGACATATGTCACTTCCCAGCCTGACCCATGAAAACAGCCCTCGTACCATTTCCTGATCTTCTTCTCCTCCAGCAATGGCAAGACAACCCTGAAAGCTGTTGTCTGCCCAGATACCTGAAGGGCTCTGTGCAGGAGGGTTGAGTTGCCATCCTGAGCACCGGTCCATGTGTTAATGGCAAATGAAATAATTTTCTTGTTTTTCTAAGGCATTAAAATGTGAGGGTCTATTTCTGATTTCTTCCTAACATACCCTAATTATTACAGAAATTGGTTTGTGGAGGTGAGGTGCTACAGCCTTGGCTTTTACAAGAGTAACAAGCAGTAAGGAAATAAATACCCCTCAGGAAGGATGGAGACCCGCACCTGTATGGAGAAGGACCAAAACAGGAGTATGTGTTGGTGACTCTTTGTCACTTACAGCAAAGATTTTTAAGAAAGAGGTAAACTCAGGCAATAACTTATTTAGTCTGCACATAAAAATTAGAGAAAACAGAGAGAATCCACAAGTTTGGTTTGGAAAAGCACTTTTGGATCCCAAACAGTAGGAGATAAGATTGAAAAGGCATTGAGCTTCAAAATCCCATTAAGACTTCCCAACTAAACAGAGGAATTTAACCAGGCAGCAAAGAACAGATTAAGGATACTTTCTATTTACCAAAACTTCTTTTCTCCCCTCGTAGCCTCAAGGAAGCTGCTGTTAAATTGACAGAGAGAGAAAGATTTGGGAACAGAGAAAGTAAGAAATAATGGAGGTTTGTGAACGATATCTGGGAAGAACAGAACTCTCGGTAGGGTTGTTGGCACGCGGAAATGATGTTTCCAATTTTGCTAAACCCACTGCTTGTTACTGGTAAAGAGGCAACACACTGGGGCTACAGAAGGCATTTACATGGTCTTGGGGCTGCTGAACGTGGACCTGTAGGAATTCAGCTGGAAAAGCTGTGCAGCGCCCCAGGGAAACGCGCTTGGATGTCGCCATGGACAGTGGTCAACAGAGAGCCAACTAGTGTGTGAGAACAGGGACCATGGAAACGATGGACAGAGGGGCCCCCCACCCTCCCTGGAGAGCAGACTCGGTGTCCAGTCATGACATTGCTCACTGTGTCCAGAGGACCTCGCATGTCCTTCCCGTCAGTGTGTCATTGCTGTGGGCCAGAGCCGACTGTGCGTGGGTCTCCTCGCCCTGCACTGCCATCCTAGGTTGGGTGTGTGTGTCCAGAGGGAGAGAAGAGAGACCTTTTTTCTTCGTACTTTCTAGGACCAGAAGAATGGGCCTGAGCATCCTCTAGCCATTCAAGGCTTTGAGCTGGATGAAGGAGAAGAATGCGACATTCCACGTCTCCGTGGTGGGGAGAGGAGTGTATTCTCTATGTGATGACAGGGGCAGTTGGATATCTGGTGACCAAAAAGGGACCCCCTGGCAATGATGTTCACCAGCATCCCTGTGCTCCCCTTCCTGGGCACCCAGTGGCCCCATGTGCCCAGATTCCTTTGAAGATGGAAACCATGGCCTGACTGAGCTACAGTCAATGGAATATGAACAAAGGTTATGTGTGGTATTCCCAGTTCTGGCCAGGACACCCTCCCCCCACCTCTGGGGAGTGGTGTTGTCAGGAAAACTTTGGAAGCCCCATGCTGGGCTGGCAGAGGGGCCGCCAGCCAGGCTCCCTGAGGAGAGCTTCCCATGGATCTGGACATGAGCTCAGGACTGTTACTGGTTTCAAACACTGTTTTTCATCCCTAAGCCATTGATATCTGGGAGGTCTATTGTTGCTACTATTCAACCGACCCTAATTCACCTGCTTCCTCAATGGACTGTGATATTCTTGAAGGATTTATCTCCATGTTATCTTAAAATACTTGTCAATGGCTTTTCATTCTTAGGACATCCATCTGAAGAAATAGAAAGTGCCCTTCTACCACTAAAACTATCGCTACAGAAGCTGATTATATACAGAAACAGAGTCTGATATTGAACATTTTTCCCTCACAGTAAGTTTTGGAAATACATATCAGATAGATCAGTCTTTTTCTTTTTTTAAATCACTTTGTTGAGATATGATTGATGTACAGAAAAACTGTGCCTATTTGATGTAGAACTTTAGGAGTTTGGAGATAAGTATACAGCCATTAACCCATCACCACAGTCAAGGCCATTAACTTATCCATCACCTCCAAAAATTTCCTCCTGCCCCTTTATTTTTAAACATTTTTGTGTCAATCAAAGAGTACAAGTGCAAGTTATGCAGGATGAATTATTTCTGGAGATCCACTATCCAATAGACCCTGTAGTGAATAATACTGAGTTACATACTTAAAACTTGCTAAGAGGGTCGCTCTTACATTGCGTGCTCCTCTCACGAAAAAACATCTATCAGTCTCGACAGCCAGGGCCACAAACAAGCAAGAGGTTGGTTTTAAAGTTAAGGAGAGTTGTTCGAGGTCCCTAAAACCTGCGACCTTGAAAGATCAGAGCGCAACGTGTGTGTTCTAAACAGTAACTGGCAACATGTTTTGAAGGTTGGCCGTTCTCAAGGTGAAACAGTCGAGCAATGGAGTCGGTCACTGGTGGGTCTCCGAGGAGGCCAGAAACCCCATGGGAGACGCTGAAGGGGAGGGTGTTCCCCTCTGTCCAGGGGAAGCCTGAGCAGGGACCACACTTTCCCAGAGACTCAGGTGCGACCGGTGTAGAGGCTGACCCCAGGTGTGCGTGGTGGCCGGAGCGGTTGGGGCGGAGATGCCTCGTCTCCTGCGATTCCAGGGGGAGTGGAGTAACACTCAACATTGCCCTTGGGGTAACAAGTGGGAAGAGTGGAAGAAGATCTCTGGTCGTGGCAGAGGATGCCCCTGGCAGGTGCACATGGGTCCTACAAACGGTAGGCCACGGAGGTCTGTTGTCACCATTTGCCCAAGCTGAGTGGAGGGAGGATGTTTTCAACAGTTCTCCTGAACTGAGATATCACCAAGGAGTGGGGAGGGGGCCGCAGCTCTGTAGATTTCTAGTTGAAATAATCGTGAGGCATCCCAGTGTGATTGAGTGTACCTTAAATTGTCCAGACTGAGGGTTCTTTATTAAAATTTTTTTTTTAATTTTTAAAATATTTTTATTGAAATAGAGTTGATTTTTTTAAAAAAATTTATTGGAGCATAGTTGATTTACAATGCTGTATTAGTTTCTGGTGTACAGTCAAGTGATTCAGTTATACATATGTATAAATACATATATTCTTTTTTTACATTCTCTTCCATTACAGTTTATTACAAGATATTGAGTATTGTTCCCTGTGCTATACAGTAGGTCCTTATTGGTTATCTCTTTTATATACAGTAGTGTGTATATTTTAATCCCAAACTCCTAATTTGGAGTTCAGACTAAGATTTCCGTGTCAGTGTGGTGGAGTAGGAGCTTCACATAGAAGTCAAGCTCATTTGATTAAAGATGAAGGATGCTACATTTTGGCTTAGCTATGTTGTAGTCTATGAAAATGCTATCTACCACGTGCAGACCCAGTACCCAGGGGAGCCAGGGACCACTTAAACGTCCAGTTAATATTTGACAAACGAATGAAACAAATCCTCACACATTATTCCTCTTCTTTCTCCCATTTAGCCTATACTGACAAATTAGAGAACCAGGAGATTCCCTTTGTAAACATCACCCATTCATCCAAAGAGGTGTCAGCATGAAAATCACATTGGTCCTGTGTGTGTGAAAACACATCTGTGAAAAGAGTTTCAGGCACACCTGACCTGGTAGGAGTCATTGAAATTTAATTATAAAACTTGTCATGGAACCTGAACGTGATGTAAACTGATTTGAAAAAAATCCAGATTTCACTTGACAGGTGCTTTTAACGCGCTATGTTACACCAAGGTCGATGCGGTGTGCTGGAAATGAAGAGCTGAGCCCAAGAGGAGAAAAGGAAGCTTTGATTGGACCATCTTCAAAGAGCGCTTCACACAGGTGATGCCCTGTTCTCTCGCTTTTCTCTGTCCTCACATTTCAACGTTGAATGCTTGGGTGGCACCTCTCAACCCAGGAGTGCTTTGACACATGGAAAGTCAGGACTTCAAAGTTAGCTCGGTGCTTTGTGACCACCTAGAAGGATGGGATAGGGAGGGTGGGAGGGAGGTGCAAGAGGGAGGGGATATAGGTATGCATATAGCTGATTCACTTGGTTATACAGCAGAAACTAACACAACATTGTAAAGTAATTATATTCCAATAAAGCTGTTTTTAAAAAAAGTGAATAAAAATTAAAAAAAGTTAGCTGGTCAGAAGCATCCGATTCAAGGAGTGTCTGACGCTGTTCTTTCATTCCATAAGGTTTTGGTGAATTGAATTGGTAGAAAGGAAATAAGGCTCTGGACTTGGATCTAATCAGCTCTGTATTGCAGCAAAGGTACTTTTCACTTACTTCGCTAACAACTTGTATGGTCTAGTGTGCTTAGATTTGGCCATAGACTTTACAACTGGGGATTTTCAGGTTTATATTTTAACTCTGGCAGTGAAATGACTTAGTTCTGGGGGATGTCGCAATGTTTCACATGAGCTGTCTAGAGGAATACAGACATCTTTCTTGACTCATCCTAAGATCATTCCTACCAGATGTTAGTTTTTTAGCAGACTTGACTGAAACCTTGAAGTCAGCGTGTGTGTGGGTGTGTGCACGTGTATGTACATACACACTACATCCCATTATCACAGAGCAACATCAGAAAATAAAACAAGCTGTGACTGCGCTGGTTCCAGGTAGGACGGTAAAAGCACGCTCCATTCCGTCTCTTCCACTGAAGGTGGGGAAGGACCTGAACAGAATGCCTGGACCTGCTGTTTGAGGATTCAGAAAAGTAAATAGCAGTGGGAAGATTGGGGAGGAAAAGGTCAGAATCCCAAGTACCACCTACAGGGAGTGAGTCCCTCTGCCACACTCTGCATTCCTGCAGCCTGGACTCGGTTCAGCCTGTAACCATGAGCTGTGCGTGTAGACGGACCCCAGGGACACTCTCTAGTCTTAGCTTGAGAAAGAAGCCAGGTAACACCTCAGGCTCAGAGAAGGTAGTGAAAACTGCTTGTTTTGCTTTTTTCTCTCCTCTGTTCTCTCATGTCCCAGTCCCCAGCAATCCCACGGTGGCAGCAGAGGAGCTGCTGTGGAGCCCACAGCAGCCAACAGCCCAAGGGAGGGAAGCTTCCTCTCCTACCAAAGAAGCTGTGATCTCAAGAGGGTGGGGCAAAATTCCTTTGCTTTTTCTCTTTCTGTGTTCTCCTGCTTTGCCTCAGTATGTGGGTACAGTTGCAGGAATGTGTGGCAGAATGGGATGACTGGCCAGAGGAACAAGGTGGGAATTGGAAACACCAAGGAGGTTGTGAGGAGGGAGGAGTTTGGGAAAGTGACCTCTTAGAGCTGTGTATGAACTCCTGGCCTCATCCCCAAGATGTGCGTGTGTGTATATGATTTCAGACAGTACACATAGATGTTGAGAACTGAACTACAGAATAGACTATGCCCCAAACACCAGACTTAGGGTAGATTGAAAAGCTCTGCAAATTTTTGAAAACTAACCTGATCTTCAAGGCACAACCCACTAAAGGCCTGTTGGGACTGGAGACCTGAAAGTCAACTGGGCCAAACTGCCCACTAAAACAAAAATAACATTCTTTATAGGATTTAAATAAGACCCAAGGTATCACAGTGAAACATGTACAACATCCAGGATATAATCTAAAATTACCTGGGAATAAATATCGGACGGTGACACCAACATGAAGCAGATGTTGGAAATACCTAACAAAAAATAAAGGAGCTATTATAAATACGCTCCAACAAATAAGGGTAAGCATTCCTGAAACAAATGGAAAGAAAGGCAATTTCAGCAAAGAAATAGGAGATGTAAAGAAGAATCAAATAATGATTTTTACAACTGAAAAGTGTAATAACCAAGATTAAATACTCATTAGTCTCAGTTGCAGACTGGAGATGATTAAGAAAATAGATAATAAAATTATCCAATGTGAAAAAGAGAGAGGAAAAAAGATTTTAAAAATGAAGTCTACAGGGGCTTCCCTGGTGGCGCAGTGGTTGAGAGTCCACCTGCCGATGCAGGGGACACGGTTTCATGCCCCGGTCTGGGAAGATCCCACATGCTGTGGAGCGGCTGGGCCCGTGAGCCATGGCCACTGGGCATGTGCGTCCAGAGCCTGTGCTCCGCTACGGGAGAGGCCACAACAGTGAGAGGCCTGCGTACCGCCCCCCACAAAAAAAAAAAAAAAAAAAGAAATCTACAACCATACACACCATAATGCAGCTATTGAAATGTAAAGAGAAAAACAAATATTGATAGCATCTAAAGAAAATTCATCCGTTACTTATAGGGTAACAACAGTTTTTTCTCACTGAAGCTTTCTCATTATAAATTATGGAGGCTAGAAGGAAGTGAAACATTTTTAAAGAGCTGAAAGCATTTTAAAGTGCTGTCAATCCAAAATTTTAAACACAGTGAAAATATCCTTCAAGAATAAGGTCATATAAAACCATCCTCCAATGAAGGAAAACTGAAAATTCATTTCTGGCAGGTCTGCTTTAAAAGAATTTATAGAGAATTTCTTCAGACAGAAGGGCAATGATACAAGAAGGAAACTTGAAAAATCAGGAACAAAGACATAGCAACAGAAATGGTAAATAACTGAGAGGGTACAATAGACTGTTTTCCTATTGAGTCCTTTAAAATGCGCTTGACAGTTGAAAGCAAAATTGTACCATTCATTGTCCGGTAGGGTTTCTAAGTACATAGATGCAGTAATGAGATAATAACAACATAAAGGGATGGAAGTAAAGGGACCAGAGGACTACTAAGGTTTTAACATTCCACATTAAGTGGCTATTTTAATATCAGATAAATTAGATTTTATAACAAAGAAAAATACCCGGCATAAAGAAGAACATAATATAAACATAAAGTATCAACTCACCAAAAAGACATAACAACCATAAATGTGTATGCACCCAACAAAAGTGTTGAAAAAATGCATAAGCAAAACCAGATAGAACTGAAAGGAGAAATAGACAATTCACACCTGCAGTTGAAGACTTCAATACCCCTCTCTCAGTAGATAGAAATGGTGAACAGGGGGGCTTCCTTGGTGGCGCACTGGTTGAGAGTCCGCCTGCCGATGCAGGGAACACGGGTTCGTGCCCTGGTCTGGAAAGATCCCACATGCCGCGGAGCGGCTGGGCTCGTGAGCCATGGCCTCTGAGCCTGCGCGTCCGGAGCCTGTGCTCTGCAATGGGAGAGGCCACAACAGTGAGAGGCCCGCCTACCGAAAAAAAAAAAAAAAGAAAGAAATGGTGAACAGGAAGTAAATTAGTATCTAGGAGAATGGAAAACCAACAACCAACTGAATCTAATGGACATCTTTTGAGTATGTCACCACCAATAGCAGAATACACATTCTTTGCAAGGACACATGGTGCCCACAATCAAGTAGAATTTATCTTGGAAATGAAAAGTGTTTAATGTTTGAAAATCAATTAAAGTAATATACTGAATTATTAGTTAATGAAGAAAAATCATTTATTATATTACTGGGATCAAAAAAGCATATGACAAAACTTCACATAAAAGCTGCTAGCGAGGGAACCCCCCCCACACACACACCATAGTTTCTGTGGGGCTGAAGGAGAGTTCATCTTCCACCCCACCCATCCCTAACCCCACCCAGTAGAGCCAGCTGGTGATCTGACTCCCCTGTAGGGGACAGGGGCAGAGGTACATTGCCACCCCAACCCAATGAGAAAGCATAAGTGTGTGTGTGTGTTGGGGCTGGTAAGCCCTCCCCTCCTCATTCCTGGTGTCAGCAAGGTCCAATCCTGACACAATGGTATGAGCCAGCCCTCAGCTCCCCCCGTCATGGCGATGGTGCCCACTTGGTGTCCATGGTGATGAGATAATGGGAGGAGGTGTCCACTGTCACTGGGATGTGGTCAGAGGATCAAGGGGGACCGAGCTCCACCCCGTCCACAGTTGATGAGGCAGCGGGTCAGAACACCACATTTGCTGGGATGGTGTGTCAGGGGCCCTGCAGGAGCTGAACATACACTCTGGCTCTGGCACCAGGGCTCAGCAGGATGGCTTCCTGCTAAATACGTTCTAGATGCTAAGCCTCTGTCAGGTGTGTAGTTTGCAGATATTTTCTGTCAGGCTTCACCTCGCCTTTCCATCCTCATAACAGATTTGTGCACAGAACAAAAGTTTTTACATTGGATGAGGTCCAAGTTATCACTTTTCCTTTCATGACTCGTGCTTTTGGTGCCAAGATTTTGCCTAGTGCAAGGTCCCAAAGAAGGGACAATGCACGCCCTTTTCTGTTCTTCTTTTATGTGTTTTTCTAAAAGTTTTATCGTTGTAACACCTATCCTTAAGCAGCGGAGGGAGGTGGAGGTTCTGCGGTGCCCTCCACGCAGGGACTCGGGCCTGGCAGCCACAGTGCCGGTTTCTGAAAAGGTGTCTCTCACTTGCTGTGGGCCGGAGCCAGAGGTTAACACCCAGGTCCTGTTTGAAGCAGCGCTGAGTCCAGAGCCCTGCCAAGTCCTGAAACCCGGGGCAGCTGTCCAGGGTGCTGAACCAGCAGGCGTCAATGAGCAGAGATTTCAAACAGGGGCTTTGGGTGGTGGGGGTAGCAGCAGTAGCACTGAAAGCAGGTCCTGTGGAGCGAGCTGACAGGAAGGTTGTCAGGGGGGCAATGTCAGGACCTCTGAGGGCTTTTCTACTGCCTGTGAGCACATTTCAGGGACACAAATAGCTCTGTCAGGGAGACAGACAGCTGTCTGCAAATGGGGCCCAGAAGATGAAGCTGAGACCACATGGTCCTGACGGAATAGCAAAGCTTCTCATCCAAGGCCTTGCTGTCTCCAAACATTCGTCTCCCCTCCTTCTGCCTCTTTTCAGCCCGAGGTGGAGCTGAGCAATGCCTGCAGCACAATGGCTGTGCCCAGTGGCCAAGGCAGCCCCTCCTCTCATGACACAGACACATGAGGGGATATTTTGAGCCAGTGTTACTTAAAGGAGGTCTAGTCCATGCTTGGGGGGGGCGTGCATCAGATTTGCCTTGGGTGTTTCTCTGACCCCCGCCTGATAGCATATTGATCAGAAGGTTCTGGGTCGGGGGGCACCAAGGGAATGGAATTTTAGCAGCACTTTTATGTTGTCCTTAATCACAGTAGAGCTTGTGAGCAGCAGTCTCCATCAGCTTCCGGGGAGAAGGGGGCCTTACATGTGGAAGAAGGGGTCTCTGCTGAAGATAAGTAACAGAGACAACGCTAGATCAGGTTACAAGGCCGGGATGGCAGAATTCCAATACAAGGGCTCCTGCCGGTTTTGTGGAAACTTAGAAGTTTGGCTTCTAAAGCTTCCTGGATGGTTCTCCTCTTGAGAGGAAACTTTGAAGTCCAAATATGCCTGTCTTTAGTCTCCCTTTGAAATGGCAACTCCGATCGCTCCATTTTAAATCAACCCTATAATTAGTGATGCTACACAACATCTCCCAAATAATTAGATAGCAGTCCAGGAATCACCGGTTATGAGATGGAACCAGGGTTCCATGAGGCTTTTAATTTGCAGAGTTATAAATAATGTTAAATGCCCAGGAGTTTCAATTAAAGGATGTTTACTTGTATAAAATGAAAAGTGTGATGGGGAAGCAGGGCTCCTTGTTAGCAAGGACTTGAAAGAGGAGAGAGGAGGTGGGGCTTCAGCTGCTGGGTGCCATGTGCAGGAGGTGAGTTCTGCCCCTCTTGGAAATCTTCAAAGTCAGAGAGGAGGTCTCATACATTTCTGAGTCAAAAACTGGGACAAACACTCCAGTAGCTAAATCAATCTTCAGTTGCTTCCTCACTGTCCTTTTGAAACTTGACAGTACTGCAGCCTGTTCTTCACCCCAAGCTCGGTGCTCCGTGTTGGCAGAGATGGGTCAGGAGGTTCCAAAGTTTGTCAAACAGTTCTCTCTGCCTTGAAGGCTTTTGTGGTCCCTCTCATACCAACCAACCCTGTCATCCTTCCCTGAACCGTGCGCCTCTCCCCCTGGGCTCTGTTAGTACCTGACTGGGCTCCATCGTAAGCTTGGCATCCCTGCTACCCACCTCCACCACTGTCCGTGCATTTCCTAACGTTGCAGGAAGCTGCCACGTTGGTGAAGGTTTGAGGGATTCAGTGGTCTGTTGTGTGTCAGAAAATCCCCTCCAAATGGATGGACATGCTGTTGCCCCTGGTCACTCCGACCATGAGAAAGAGTTCCAGCACCCACTGGACTGTTTTAGATTTCAGGGGCAGTATACACCTCCACATGCTTCCCTGGCCCATTTCTGAGTAGCCCACAGGCCTCTTGTTTCGAGTGATCCAGATAGGAGAAGGCACTGCAGCTGGTCCGGGCTATTGGGCAAGCTGCTCGGCCCTTTGGACTGTAAGTCCCGGAAGATGGTTGGTGCATAATGTTTCTGAGGCCAAGACTGTGGATCCCAGCACAGAACCTACATATTTTGGCGCAATGCATGTCCTTTTCTGTTCTTCTTTGAGAAACAGCTCTGGCTTGTTGCAGGGTCCTGGTGGAGACTGAAAATTTAACTATGAAACACGTATATCAGTTGACTATGTTGTTGTGACAGGTCAGCAGAAACTTAGTGGCTAAAGAAACAACACAGATTTATTCTCTTTACAGTCCTGGAGGTCAGAAGTCCAAAATGGGTTTCACTGGGATAAAAGTAAGGTGTGGGCAGGGCTGGATCCTTTGGGAGGCTCTGGGGAGAAGCATTTCCTTACCTTCTGCACCATCTGGGGTCCCCCACTTTCCTTGGCTCGTGGCCCCGCGTCAGTCAGGAATCTGCCTCCACCATCACATCCTTAACTGACCTCCTGCTCCCTCTCTCCTTATAAGGACCCTCTGTGGTGCCACTCCCTGGGGTCCAGCCACTCGTAGGGTGGCAAGGGATTAGATTGGACAACTTCCATCCCAGAAGGAGTGGTGATCTGTCCCTAGGACAAGCCCTGACTCTGAACGTGGGTCTGCCTCTCCTGCTCACTGTGATGCTGTCACAAGCCCCAAGCATCCTGGGATGAGCTGGGTGCCTCATTGACTGCTGTCACTGCTGTAGCAAGTATCACATACCTAGTGGCTTGAAACAACTGAAATCTCACTCACAGTTCTGGAAGTTAAATGTCCAAAATCAAGGTGTCTGCAGGGCCACACTCCCTCTGAAACCTGGAGGGAAGGACCCTTCCTGCCTCTTCCACTTCTGGCTGCCCTGGACACTCCCAATCTCTATGTGGTCTTCTCCTGTGGTCTCTTCACATGGTCTTCCCTCTGTGCATGTCTTCTGTGCCCAAATGTCACTCTTTTCTATGAGGACGCCAGTCACATGGGATTAGGGCCCAGCGTACTGACCTTGTGTCAACTTGACCACATTTGACAATAAGGCCACATTCACACTTGCAGGAGGCTAGGATTGCATCATATCTTTTCTGGGGGTGGGGGGCAGAATCCAACCCATAGCAGCCAATGCTCTGTAATGATGTTGTTTCTCCCACAGCTAATATCCACGGGTTCAGAAACAGAAGCCAGTAAGTGGGAGAGGCTCCTTTCTCTATTACCTAAAATCACACACTAGTGAAACCTTAGCTTTCTGGCCCCATGATTTTGGGCTCTGATGGTCTAATGGTCTTAGTTCCCAAAGGAGATGTGTCTATCAGGGAAACAACAATGGTCCCACTGGCCTGGAGGCTGAAAGTGGTCACCAGGCCACCTGCTGTCTTCCTCTCCCTGGACCAGCAGGTGGGGAGGGGCTGTTCTGCCCAGATCCTATGGTGGCATAGAGAAGGTAGCCTGTGTCTCAGTCTGCTCAAGCTGCCACAGCAAAACACCCCAGTCTGGGTGGCTTATAGACAAGAGAGACAGATTTCTCACAGTTCTGGAGGCTGGAAGTCAGATCAGGGTACTAACAAGGTTGAGTTCTGGTGAGGATCCTCTTCCAGGTTGCAGACTGTAGACCCTTTGCCCTGTCCTCACAGGGCAAGAAGGGTGAGGGAGCTCTCTGGGGTTTCCGTTATAAGGGCACTAATCCCATTCATGAGGGCTCCACCCTCATGACCTCATCACCTCTTAATACATTGGAGGTTAGGATTTCAACCTATGAATGTTGGGGACACATATATTTAGCCAATAGCAACCTGAAACCCAGGACATTCTCCGGCACGTCTCCTCTGGCCTGCCATCCACTGGTAAGAATTCATGAACAATGGCAATAAACTAACAGAGGCAGGATGACCCTGACCCTTAGGGACAAAAGTTTCAGTCATCCCACCTTACAAAAATCTGCAACCAGCTGAGGCTCAGGGGAAACGGGGTCTGAAGTGAATAATGGAGGAAGGAAGTTATAAATACCAGCTGCGGTCACATAACCAGGTGCAGAAAAGAGGATGGTAACAGTTCACTGTATTTTGGAGGAAAGTATGCTTAAGAGCATATGATGCGTAAATTATGTTGCTTTGCCCCCTCCTCCACTCTCTTAGTGCCCCATGTAACGTGCGGTAGTAGGATTAGCCCTGTGTTTCAGGATTGAAGTCACAAAATATCAAAGGAGAACTGTGTCTGAGCTAGAAGGACATACCCAGAGATAGATGATGTGGAATTTGGTGTCTGCCATCTAGAGAGAGAGAGAGCATCTTCAGATCTACGAGGGACGGTTCAGCTTGTCAGACTGGAGCCTGACGCTGCTCTGGGCTTGACATGGGGGATGGATGTGGGGAAGTGGTCAGGATGCTGAGCTGAAGAAGCAGTGGGCACTGCCAATGATCCAATGTCTCTGCATCACCACCACGCCCTGATCTCCACGGGAGTGAGGATCCAGAGCTGTATCTCCCGCATCCCCTCCCATCCCAGCCCCTCCCCTGGGGCTGGGTGTGAGGTGGACCAGGATTCTCAGGGGAACCCGGACCCACACGCGGGCAGACGAGAGACCCACGTGGCTTCTCACAGAGGTTTCAGCCCACCACGGCCTTGGGCTACAGGGCTGTGGCTCTCCTCACTTTGGGGGACACACCTGAACTGTGTTCCCTCAGCCCCCTGACACTCACGTGAACCCCGAGTCCCAATCCTCTTAACCCAGAACACAAGAGGGCTTGGTTTCCCTGACAGCCACACGCAGAGGTGAGCCCCTTCTCCTTGCTCCCCCGCTTCTGGGAGGTGATGTTTATGTTTCCACCTGTTTCCTTGAGCTTCTAGAAGCAGGGACCAAAGCACACATCTTTGGGGCACTGGGGCCTCCCATGGGGCCGCACACCTTGGCTGAATGAGTGAATGAATGAAGGTTGGGCAGGTCTCACAGCACGAGAGTTTCTGCACCCAGAGCAGTGAGTCCAAGCTGCCCTGGATTCTCCCCGTCGAAGGTCAGGGTTTACCAGCTGGTGGGGGAGCCACCCTGATGTGGGGTGGAGATAGGAGAGGAATCTAGGTCTCTATCTCAGGCTGAGGGGCCAGGACAGGCAGCCTGGACCAGTTTCCTTGGCTGCTGTAACAAAGTAACACAAACTGGGTGGCTTGAAGCAGCAGAAATGTACTGTCTCAGTTCTGAAAGTCAGAAGTCTGAAACCAAGGTGTCAGCAGGTGCTGTCTTTGAAGACTCTGCAGAAGGGTCCTTACTTGCCTGTCACGGCTTCTCGAGCTGTGGCTGCATCGCTCCAAGCTCTGCTCCATTTCCACATGGCCATCTTTCCTGAGTCTGTAGGTCCAAGTTTCCCTCTTCTTGTAAGAGCACCAGTTACTGGATTAGGGTGGGCCTAATCCAGCGTGATCTCATCTTTACCTGACGACATCTGCAAAGATTTTATTTCCAAATAAGTTCACATTCACAGGTACGGGATTTAGGACTAGAACATAGCTTTTTTTGGAAGATACAAATGAACCCATAACACAGCACAAAGCTGGTGGCTTTTGATCTAACCTCTGACTATTGAGTAGGATTTATCCAAGAAAACAACACAAGAAGGCTAATCCAAGTAATGTCAACAGCACATACAGATGCAGCGGGGGTAGTTGCCAGGATGGGTGGGATGCAGAGTGCAGGACCCACGTTCTGTGCTGGGCCAGCAGAGATGGCTAAATCCTGACTGCTTGGTACAGCAGTGGACCAGCAGGGACTAGAGCTGCAGAAACACACTGGTGTCTCCCTGGAGCTGGAGACAAGTGGAAGGGGCCCTTCAGTCAGGAGAGAGGGAGGGAGGGAGGGAGAGAGGGAAAGGATTCACAGGTTCCCTGGGGCTTGACCTGGCACTGGAGAACCAGCAGGGTCCCCAGGGGAAGAAGCAGGGGGAGGACCTTATGGAATAACCCTCCACGTTTGAAAATCCTGATGCCTGGGCCAACCCCAGGGCCAGCTAAGGCAGATCTCCAGATGGGATCCGGTGACCCAGTGGACATTGGTTTTGAGACCCAGAGCTCCTGATGTGGGGACCATCCTTGAAAATCCCAGTGAGTGCTAAAGGCTTTCCAGGGAGTTCTGCATCCCTGCAGGCTGTGGAGCTTGGGGAGACCCTGATGGGCGGGGGTGGTGGTGTGGTGTGGAGATGTCATCACGGACCATAGATGAGGGGTGGAGATGTAGGTGTGAGGGGCACTGCTGAAGGGCTTGGGGAAGCCAAGAGGCATCTGGAAGAGGGGAGGAAGGCCACTATAAGTTTATCTCCCGCAAACCCCTCTACAAACTCCAACAAACAAGCTGGAAGGGAAGGGGCCGGATGCTGGCAGATGCTCAGGAGACCATGATGGAGGAGGACAGGTGGGGACGGCCGCTCCCCTCCCACCTCCTCCTCCTGGTGTTTTGGTCGCTTTCGTCTCACTGTAAGCGCATCACACGAGAGAGGTCTCTTCACTTCCCCACGAGGCTCCTTTTATCTCTCGAGGCAGCGTGGCCTCTCTCAGGATAGAAATGATGATGGATGATAGATTCGGAGAGCAGGTTGGGCGCCGAGGAGTGAAGCAGTGGATGTCCCAATCAGTGGCACACCGGCAATTCAGACAGAAAATACACCAGCTGACATTATGCTGGGAGATACTTAAGACTGACTTACTGCATCAGCACACCTCCGCACGAGCCTGTAGCAGCATCACTGCTTCCCAGGATGGATCGGCCGCCCCATGCCAGGCAGCTGGGCTGTCGCTGGCCTGTGGGGCGGAGCGGGACTGGCCCAGGAGCCAGAAAGCTGAGCTCTCCCTGCCCACTTCCCACATTGGTTGTTTCCTTCACCAGCAGTGTTAAGCCAGAAAACCTGTTAGGAGGGACATCGAATTTGAGGACAGTAGCTTTTTACATCGTAGAAAAGCTAAGTCAAAAAAATAAATTGTAAATTATTTAGCCCAAGCTGTTTATTGTACAGAGAAGGAAACTGAGGCTCAAAAGTAGAAATAACTTGCCCCAAACCACACTTTCTTTTTCCAGGTCTCCTGCCCGTCTGATTATTGGAATCACTTAGGAGGTTTAAAATATCCTGGTGCCCAGGCCAGAGCCCAGATCCACCGGTGCAGTAGCTCTGTGGGTGGGACCCAGGCTTCTAGATGTTGTCAACCTCGTCCCACCACAATGCCAGTGGGCGAGCCGGGCCCCAGCCTGGGTGAGCTCAGCGCCAGCTCCTGCACCTGGGCTCCAGGTGCCCAGGGCCATCTTGGCTCCAGAGTGTGGGCACCAGATGGCTTTCCGTCCAGGGAGAGATCACGTGGCCCCTGGTGCCATGTGGGTGGTTCCTGCCCCCGAAAGATGCATCCTCCACATCGAGGCTGCCCAAACCTCTTACCAAATAGCTCTGTTTCATTTCCCCTGTTTCTGGGTGACGAGAAGCACAGAGTTATAAATAGTCACGATGCCGGATGTTTGCAGCTCTCTGAGGCTGTCAGAACCGGTCTTGTCAAAGCCCTCGTGTTGACAGCCTGGATCCAGCTCCCCACTCTGCCTGTTGCTCACAGCAACCCTGGGGAGGAGGGGCTGGCAGGGAGGGGACCCCTGCATCCTCCTTCCTTCGCCTGGGATGTCTGCGGCCCATTTTCCCTGATTTCTTGCTCACTCTGGTACCTGGAAGGCTGTTTCATGTCCTTGCTGCTTGGCTAACCCTCAGCCTGTCCTCAAGACCCAGAGGGCTCTACAGATCAGGAGTGTTTCCTGTGTGGGAGTGAAGGTCGCTTCTCTGTGGCTGTTCTGTCCACATGCCAAGTGCTGAAGCTGATGGAACGTGGCTGGGCCTCAGCGCTCCGAGGCTCCTGACTCAGGCAGAAGTGGGCTCCAGGAGGCAGCGTGGTCGATTGTCACCACGTCACGTGGTACCGAGGTACCCGCTTAGCAGGAAGCCCCGAGGGCACCACCATTGTGCAGGTGTCTGTGGAGGAGAGTGGGGACCCTTGCCTGCGGTCTGACCCTCATAATGGACTAGAACCTCCGGTAGCTCAGATCCTCACCTGCAAAGGGATAAGAAGAGACCCTTCACACCACCTCAAGGGTTCACCACTTTGTGAAGTGTTTATCATGATATTTGGAAGACAGCGCTGTGTGAGCCTATGCTAAGAAAAGCATAAATAAATCCAGTCCACCCAGGGACTTTGCAAGCACTCTCCACCTACCATGTCAGTTTCTCCCTATGCCTTTTCCCTCTTCATTCCCCCCATGGCAACTGCCGCCTCCCCAAGACAAGGGTCCTTTTCCCATCCCTGCCCCACGTAGTGCCTGGTGCCCAGGACCTGCTCAGATGTGCGTGTTCATGGGCTGAAGAGGGGACCTCTGCTTCCAGTGCGTAGTGGCTGTGGTTCACTGAGAGGGGTCTGATCTGGTTTGGGAGCTGGGACCTCTTGGTTAGAGTTCCCTGTCCATCATTGTCTGTGGTTGGGAAATAGCATCCTGACCCCTGTAGACCTGTTTTATCACATCTGCAATGGAGGAGGAGAAGGTTGGTTCTAAATATTGGTGAGCCCTAGCGCGCTAGAATCAGTGTGGACCAAGAATCTGGGCCAGTGGACTTGCTTTTAAATCTTGCCACAAACTCAGTGTGTGACCTTAGGCAAGTCTCCAAATCCCCCAAGCTCAGAATTCTCATCTGAAGAGAAAAGAACTCTCTGTGTATCACAGGGCCGTGGGGCAGACTTCACACATGGGGCAAGTCCCCAGCCCTATGTGGGAACTGTTCCACGTGAGATGGCGTGTGTGATAAGGTTTACAAGGAGGGTGTCACTCACTACGTGCCAAGCGGAGAAATACCTGTTTGCATGGATCTCAGCCTGAGATCCTCCTGGATGGTGAGCCCTCCCTCAGGAAGGTCAGCAGGCAGAGGTGGAGGAAGCCCCAGGAGCTGGAGTCAGGCCAGAAGAGAGAGGAGAGTGTTCATAGGCAGCAGAGAGATAGAGGCAGAGGCGGGACCACGGTGGAGGCAGGGAGACCACGCCCAATGCCAGACCATCAGATAGAGTGGAAGCCCAGACGGGTGCTGTGCAGGCCCAGCGACTCCCTGTGCGGCAGTCAGAGCCTTTGACGGCACAGGAGCCCCTCGGGAGGTGGAGGAGAAGTCCCTGGAGGGGTCAGCAAACACAGAGCAGCTGCCGTAGCGAACCCAGACCCTGGAAGCCTTCGGGAGACCTTGGCATGTCTCTTGCCAGCATCCAGAGAACTGTAGCCCGCTGCCATTCCCCCTGAAAGCCTTTGGTGCATGTCTGACAAGAATGCTTTCTTCAGTGCCTGGTCACGGGACAGATGGGCCTCTGGGAGAAACTTACTGCACAAACATTTCCCTTCCACAACCCAGTGCTGGTGTCCCACTGAATGGATCAGTTTCTAATTTATTGAGTAAAAAGGTATTCCCTTCAAAAAGGGCTTAGGAATTCTGCAGCTCACGAGGAAATCTGACGCTCACGACAAACTAGAAAAAAAGTGGTTACCTTTTAGGGATGCAGAGACATTTCTCAGGACAACTAACGCATTCCACGGAAGATAGAAGAATGCTGACTCTGAGTCAGTCTGGACTGTGGTAACGAGGGTCCAGCCTTGTTGGCAGCCAGGTGACAGCACCAGGCATTCGACAGAGACTCCAGCAGGGATGCAGCTGATATGGGAATTGGGTCCGAGCAGGAAGGAAGGCAGAGACTTGGAGGAAGATGATTCCTGTCTTACAACGTCTCTGATGGGCTGTCATGTAAGGAAGAGAGAGGGCCTCCTCCGTGTGGCCGTAAGGATTGGAGCAAGACAGATGGAAGGAAGTGGCAGGGGAACGGATGTAGATGCAGAAAGAGGAAAAATTATCAGAGCTGCCCAACCGTGGCGAGCAACCGTATTGAACATTTGTTAGGCAAGCGTGTTTTGGGCCAGGCGCAGGGCTGAGCGCTTTGCAGGCGTGATTTCCCTGGTTCTTTACCCACCCACTCCCTGCTTGGGTAGCTGTTATTAAGGAAACAGAGGCACAGACACTTCTGCAGCTTCTCTAGGGCCACCCGGGTAGTCAGTGGAGAATCCAGGATCCAAGCTCTGGCCAACTCCCCCCCGGGAAGGTTCCCAGTGACCGCTGCAGTACGCTGCCCCTCCAGGGATGTCTTGGAGGACTTGGGGTTGAGCCGGGATGAAATCCTGTTTGTTCCTTGCCTGCATGGCATGTCTGTCCGAATGATTCCTCCGAGTTTATGCTCTACCATGAGATTGTACATACGAGGTTTCAGAATTAGTGGTGAGAAGAGCAGCAAACAGATTTATTGCCAAGGAATGAGCTGGATTGTGGAAACAGTGGGTTAGGCTCAGGAAGAGCTGGCCGCTTGCTGAAGGGCACGTAGACTAAACCTGCACTAGGAAAGCTTGCCGTGAGCACATCATTAAACACGAATTGGGATGAATTCAGGGGGCATCAGAGACACCAGTGAGGCCGGCACAGCTGTGATCCCAGGCAGATAAGTTAAGGCAGGTGTGTTACCTCAGACACACAACACAAAGTAATAGGTTTACTTCTCCCCAACTCTAAACCTTCCTCATGGTGGGTGGTCTGCTGCCATCCTGCAGCTGTGCTAAGTACCCCCAGGAAGAGAGATGTGGTGGTCCTTCCCTGCCTCTGCCCAGAGCAGTCCACACCACTTATGCTGTCAGATCACATGACCTCCAGCTTACGGGTAAATAGGGCACCCCCAGAAATTGGGGGAGCAGTCCCTGCCACCCTGGGAAAAAGATGATGGGGCGGGGGGGAGGATGAAGGGGACAGAGTCCAGACACACTTAAAAGAAGATTGGATGTGAGGGATGAGGGAAGGAGGTGACTGGAGCTTTCAGGTTGGGGGTGGAGTACACGATGGTGATGCTCATAAAAAACAATGTTGGGGCCACAGGTTGGGGCAAGGATCAGGGCCGCGGGCATTACAGAAGGGTTCTTGGGTAAGTTCCACATCCCTTTGAGAAATCTCAGGGAAAATGTCCATGTGTGTTTGGTGGAATTCCCCAGTAAAGCCACCTGGTCCTGGAGTTTTGTTTGTAGGGAGAGGTTTTTTTTTTTTAATTACAGATTCTGTTTCATTTCTAGTGATTGATCTGTTCAGGTTGTCTGTTTCTTCTTGATTCAGTTTTGGGGGGGCCGTATGTTTCTAGAAAGTCGTCATTTCTTCTAGGTTGTCAAATTTGTTGGCGTGTAATTGTTCATAATATTCTCTTATGGTTTTCTGTGTTTCTGTGGTATCAGTTGTGATTTCTCCTCTTTTGTTTCTTGTTTTGTTTATTTGGGACTTCTCTCTGGCAAACTATTTTATAGAGAATGGATAAACAACAAGGTCCTACTGTATAGCAGAGGGAACTATATTCAATATCCTGTGATAAACCATAATGGAAAAGAATACGAAAAAGTATAAATATATGTGTAACTGAGTCACTTTGCTATACAGCAGAAACTAACACAACATTGTAAATCAACTATACTTCAATAAAATTAAGAAGAAGAAAAAAGAAAACGTCCAGCTTGATTTACAGATCTGAAGTTCAGAGGGCTGGTCTTGGGGGAAGGTATCATCTGCTCACTCGGGTTCCTACTGACTACCGAGCTCTTCCATCCTTACTGTTCAGTTTCAATAAGAGTATATTTTCTGTGAAACTGCTCATTTCCCTAAGGTCATGGTGCCTTCTGTGTTTCCGTTGGTTACTCTTTGCCAATCTTGCCAGCCTTTCAAAATTCCAGCTTTAGCTGCTTCCATGCTCTAGATTGGATCATTTTGCCTGCGTTTCCTGAAAATATGCATTTGTTCCTTTACCGTTCTGCTTGGTTTCTTCCACTTTCTTTCTGGAATTGGGCGCCCTGCAGAACTCAGAGCACTTTATCACCAGAGAGTCCAGGAGACCTTCAAGGTTGATGTCAGGTAACTTAATCAGATGTAGCGGGACCAGGCTGCCGAGAAGGGCAGGAAGAGGAGGGGGTGCAGGCGATCCACAGGGCCACTCAGCCCAGCCCGCAGGACTCAAGGTGCCTGGGCTCGCAGCAAATGTGCTCATCAAATATCTCTGGCTGGGCTTTCTGGAGCCGATTCCAAGGGAAGGCAGACTCTTGTTAAAGGGGTAGTCATGCTCTTACGGTTAAATTCTCTTTTAATGTGCATTTTACTACTGATGCTTTCCGTCTTTGGGGTTTAGGAGCTGCCATGCCACACTTAGAGAAATCACACTGCAATTGTCCCACACGCCCACTGTCACGGAGCCATTCGTCTCTCTCTACCTTCCAGAAACACCAATGGAAAGCGACCCTCCCGGGGCCTGTGCTTTTCCAGGACACAGCTCTCCCCTCTGCAAGGCTGCAGGAGCCATGGGGGCAGTCTGGCTCCACTGTGGAGACCCCACCATCTGCCCTTTGAGCCTCAGACAGCAGCCCAGAAACGCGTGTGTGTGTGGATAACTGCAGCCTTGTGACATCCAGGGCTCTCGTGTCCCCTCACCCGAAGGTCATGTGGGGACCCCAGGGGAGGAATTCCTCCTTTGGTACAAAAGATAGGATCAGAATCCAAAATATTTTCTCAGGGGTCTTTGCCATTGTTCAGGGGCAGCCATCATTCCTGGCTTGGCCGGTGGATTAGTTTGTGGGAAACATGTTGATTACACGTCAGGATCTCGGAGCCCGCTTCTCTGTGCATGGCTGGGGAAGGGGTTCTATATCTCCATTACTTTTAATACATATTATTAGAAAATGGAAATGAGACACAAATCTTGACCAACAGGAAGGGCAGATTTGGAACCTTTGTTTTCTCTCTGTATCCTGACTTGGGGTCCACTAGCCAGCATCCCTAAATATCCTCACCTGTGAGTATGTCCTGTCTGAGGTTATACATCTTCCCCTCATCCCTTCATTCCTCGTGGGAGGGCTTAGGTGCCCACAGTCCACCTCCCCAGTAGACATGTTCTCCCAGGACTCAACAATGGGTCCTGCCTCTTCAGACAAACTGGAGCAGTTTAGGGGTCTGCCTGCTGGTTTGATAGACGAGGTAACCAAGACCCTAAAATGTCATTTTCCTAGATCACAGGGTCCGTGTCCAGCTCAGGGCCTGGGTCTCAAGATGCTCGTCCCGTGTTCTCCACGAGAGCAAGAAGCCTCACCCTTCCTGACGTTCTACCAGTCATGTTGGTCCAGCATCCTTCAACGGACTGGTCACAGCCAGACTCCTGGCCAGACTGTAACCTCTTCAGCCCCAGAAATCTAACGGGCAGAAAGCTGCAGACCCACAGTGCATGGACAGCCGGAAGGAGAGCCAGTGCGTAGGTTACATCAAAATGTGCAGAGAGGATGCTGAAGGTAAGTAGCCTCCCTCCCAAACGAGTGTCCACACCATACTGGGTGTCAGTCTGGGTGGGAGCCTGGCTTGGGCACGTCACGCCCCCTTGCTTGGCTGACGTGCACCCCCTGGAAGAGCCACCAGCAGTGAGGATGCAGGAACCCTGATGTGCCCTATTTATTATTTATCCACCTCTGACACCGCATTAAGCGATGTCCCTTGGGAAGTGCAGTTGGATTCCCATGAATTAAAGCGTATGCAGGGGTGAAACCACAAAAGGATCAATTTTATTTAAAATGATAGAGCAATGGCACTTTATAAGCAGAGGCCAGCTTCCGAATGAAACAAAAAATAGATCTGCAGAAAGCAGGAATGAGAACCCCAGCCCCTCCGACAGATGAGCCCTCTGCCGACACTTAGGATATCTAATGGGTGCTGGGGAATTTTCAGCTGGATTGTGCGCGGGAAACTACCCATGGCTCCAGGATCAAAGGTAAACCACTGAGGCTGGCATTTGAGGCACTGAAAATCCAGGCTCATGCTGTACCCCTATAGCTCTACTTCCCCAAAGCCCACCTCCACCTTGGCTCTGAACCTGAGAATATGCTCTCTCCCCGATGGGCTGGTCCATTGTTTCTGGATTCCTCAGTACAGAGCGGTGGCAGCAAGACCTCACAGGCCCTGGTGAGTGACCCATCCTTCAGCGGATGCGCTATAAGGATACCTTCAGCTTCTGGGCATTCCTTAACTCACCCTGTGGCACTATTGATTTTTGTTTGCTTTTTATTTTTTTCAACATAAGGAGTTTGGGATTCATCTACAGAGAAAGTGATTTACAACACAGATCATGGCAGGTGCTTTCCATGTCCCTAATCTCAGTACTAGAAGTGGCAACTGAGCGCAGTGCCCCCCACGGCCCCCTGCAGACACCGAGCACAGCCCCTCCTCCTGCCTGCTTTGCCCCCAAGCACACAAGCCCACACACAACTCTTTCCTGATGCCTGATCGTAACACACCCTCCCCCAGTTCACTGAGTGTCTGAGATTTACAGCCCAGCGCCACATAAAAGAAGCTTCTCTCTTTTCTTTTGTCACTTAATACAGGGACTGTGTCTGTGGTCAGAGGTAAATTTTGGAGAACTTATGGGGATAACATACATCAAATCAAAGGGGATTTTCTGGGGGCAGGGTGGGCTTCTGAAGGCTGCAGGAGAGGAAGTGTAGAGATACAGCACAAGTGCCCTAGGTTCCCTGTGTGGAAGCTGTGATCAGAACTCGCTTGTGTTCTGATGGAGTGGAGATCAGGTCAGAGCTGCTCAAGGCGTAAGACCATGGGCTGTAGGAGCAGGAATCTCCAGCCTCCAGGAAGAAGTACAGCTCAGGCTGTGGCAGAGAGCTAAGAAGAGCTGTGAAAACACTAGGGCAGGTGTTGGAAACACAAACTAATTAAACCAACAAGTTAACCCCCACTGTTTGCCCAGAATGGTGCTGGGGTTTGTGGAAGATAAAGAAATAGAATCGAGATATTACTCACAGCCACATGGAGCCTGATGTTTGGATAAGACATCCACTTCTAAAATAACCAAGGAGGGTTAACACAGAAGTGTAGTCGGCAGAGTGAGCATTATGTCCTCATGGTGAAGGCAGGGAGTCTGCGCCACGTGATTCCCGAAAGCCTGGAAAGATACCATAACTGACTCCCTCACTGTGGACTGATTTAGAGTAATTATTGGAGATCAAGTGAAATTGAGGGGAGGCTGCAGTGATCACAGAAGAGGCTTTGTGGAATAAGAAGGAGACAGACAAAAAACACTAGTGAAGGACATGGAGCAGAGTATTCTAGAATTCCCATCTAGCAGACAGGAAACAAGGCAAGGCCAGGCCTGGCATCCTCACCCAGCAGAGACATGGGAGCCCCTCCTGGATTCAGGGGTTAGTTCTGACACATGTGGCCTGATGTGCCAGCCCTACTCCCCAGAGGGGGCTCCAGGCCCTTCCCGCAAGGCTGGGTCTCAGGCCCTGCACTCCTGATCCTGGGTAGCTTGGCTGGAGCTGCCACGCAGCAGGCTTGACTTGATCCTGGTGTTAACTCATGACTGTCTTCCAGGTAAGCTGCTGGCTTGTAGCGGAGGAAGCCAGGGACACATGTTTTTCTCCATCTCAGCCTCACCCCAGCATCTACCCAGGTGAAAGCATAGGTGAGCTCATTGTGCTTGGCTTAGTGTAAAGACAGGAATGGAGAGAGAGAGAGGGAAGAGGGAAGAGGAAGGGAAGAATGGATGGTTGGATGGATGATGGATGGATGGATGGATGGGTGGATGGATGGATGGATGGACGGGTGGATGGATGATGGATGGATGGATGGATGGATGATGGATGGATGGATGGATGGATGGGTGGATGGATGGATGGATGATGGATGGATGGATGGGTGGATGGATAGAGAGAAAGAGGGAAGAAGGAGAGATGGTTGGATGGAGGGATGAAGGGATGGACAGACAGATGGATAAAGAGATGAATGGGTGTTGGGTAAACGGGTGGAAGATTGGAAGGATGAAGGGATGATGGGTGGGTGAGTGGGTAGGTGAGTGGATGGATAGATGGGTGATGGGTGGATAGGTAGTTATTTGGAGGGGGATCAACAGATGGATGGACAAATGATCCAGGGGAGACAACTGCCCCCACCTGGCACCATCCAGTGGAGTCAGTGACAGAAGAAATGACCCCAAGTGCAGATCACAGAGCTGGGGGGTAACCATTTCTTAGATGTGGAAGAGGCTTCCAAGGTCCATTAGTTCTCACTTCCCATTTTATAAAGGAAGAAATAAACCTTCCCCCTCACTTAGATTAATCTCTAATGTAGATTTTACTACAGAATGAATTTTGGAACAACTAGAGCACAGAGAAACTGGCACCCACAGCCTGCAGGAAGAAGTTCGACACCTTGATGGGAAATGTTCCCAATTCCTGCAGAAGATCTAGATTTGGGGGGTTGTTTTAGCCATAAATGTAACCCTAACAAGAAACAACATCTTGGTAAACAGTAGATGCCAAATAAGTGTCTGTTGAATGACTGAGTGAATTAATGATACCCTTCACAGCTGACCCCTTCTCTCCCAAAATGCCCCTCTCCATCCCTACAGGCTGCACTGCTGAGCTGACCACCTCTTCTTGATATACCAGGCTTATGGACATGGAAACTGACAAGACTGGAGACAGTAGGCATCTTGAGGATTGGGGAGAAGTTCGGTGGCCCAGAATCTGTCTCCCAAAAGATCCCAGCTCATTTCCTAAATGGTGCAACAGGAGACCTGGCAGCTTTTCTCCTGAATCCCTTGGGAGACCAACCATGCCCTGAGCACTGGGAAGGGGGGCAGCCACATGGTCCCAGCGAGGAAATGCAATCATGGAAACAGCACAGCCTGGGCCACTGGCCCCGAGCATCCACACAGCCTCACTGAGCACCCTCCTCCTTCCTTCCACCTCTGCTGCCTCCTGTCTGCTTGTCCCCACTGGTGGAGGAAGCCTGTTTCTGCAGCACCCCTGGGACCAAAGCTGCAGCAAAGCAAACAGACCTTCGGCACAAATCCTGTGCATCGTGAACACAATTGTAAACAATACAAATCATTTGACCCAGACGCGTTTCTTCTTTGGTGTATGTGTGTATGCCTGTGAATGGCAATGTGGTGCCTCAAGCATGCAGACACATAAGCTCGGGTCCACGCACCCACACATACACACACCGCGTTATATTCAATTCCTACAGACCAATCAATGCAAATGTCATATCGGGGCTATTTCTGAACAGTGCTCTGCAAAGAATATATTTTCACACCTGCAGGCTGAGAGCTTGTTCCCAACCTTTCACTCTCTGCCCTGTCTCTCGCCCCGCTTTCACCCACTTTTTGCAGCCTTCGACAGCTTGTCAGTACATCCACCCCCTTGGGACCACCATCAATTCAGCATCAGCCCCAGGACAAGTGTCCTCTGGCTCCCAAAGGCCTCCACTCCCAACTCAAGTGGTCCGTCAAGGACCAGAAGAGGTAAGGATCTCAGGGACTTTAGGGCATGGAACAGCAATCATCTACATCCTCAAGAAAGAGTGGTGTCTTGTAGCCACTCCATTGATGTCAGTTACTATAGCTGAAGGATCAGACTCAGCACAGCCACCCTAATTATCTCCCAGGCTTGTTGAGTTCTAGTATGTGCTGGATTTCAGCTCAATAGATATTTCTCTCTTTCTAAATTGAAGTATAGTTAACTTACAATGCTGTGTTAATTTCTGCTGTACAGCAAAGTGATTCACATATATACATATATATATACACACATATATTCTTTTTCATATTCTTTTCCACTGTAGGTTATTACAGGATATTGAATATAGTTCCCTGCACTATACAGTAGGACCCTATTGTTTATTCTGTATATAATAGTTTGCATCTGCTAACCCCAATGTCCCAGTCTATCCCTCCCCAACCCCTCCACCCCCTTGGCAACCATAAGTCTGTTCTCCATGTCTGTGAGTCTGCTTCTGTTTCATAGATAAGTTCATTGTGTCATTTTAGATTCCACGTATAAGTGATATCATATGGTATTTGTCTTTCTCGGTCTGACTTACTTCACTTAGTAAGATAATCTCTAAGTCCATCTATGTTGCTGGACTTAGAAATGTCATTATTTCATTCTTTTTATGGCTGAGTAGTATTCCATTGTGTGTGTGTAGGGGTGTGTGTGTGTGTGTGTGTGTATATATATATATATATATATATATATATATATATATATATACACACACACACACACATACACCTACACACACATCTTCTTTATCCATTCATTCAATAGCTATTTCTGAGTCCACGTAGCAGGCGGGCATTGTACGAGGACGTACTGGAAATGCCAGGATAAAATCAAGCTCACAGAGTGTTAGGGAGGTCAAAGTTCACCAATAGTCCAAACAGACAAGACAAGAGCATATAGAATATTGGAGGCATGAGGCCCAGCCTGGAGGTGTACCACCCTGACCAAGAAAACACAGGGAACTTGTGAAACAGCACGCAGTAGTCAGGTTTTGTCAGAACTATTTTATTTAAAAACCTGAATTAATAGGAAGGAAATGACAAAAGCTGTACTTGCTGTGAAATTGTTGAAAACCACTGGTTTGAATGTTTCCCAGCCCAGCCAGATGCTTCAGCCCAGTGCCCAGAGCCGCAGAAAACACCTACTTGTTTAACAGATACTTTCACCCCCCAAAATATAGAATAAAATCCTGCTCTGAGTCTCAGTTCCAGGACTTAGCTACATAAATAAAAGTTCCAGGAAGAATAAATCTTTAGAATCAGCAGGGAGATGAACATTTTCAGACAGTTTCATAAACTTATGAATGATACTTAAATATTGAGAATGTGAGCCCAGCTGGGCATGCTGTGAACTCCTCCATCATGACAGCCTGTCACAAAAGCTGAAATTCATAAACCAATGGTCTGCCCCTTACCGGGTCACAATTCATAAATCTCACTGACCCGCTGTCCTAAATCCCATGGCTCCAAACCCAAACCCACTTGAGTGTGTGTGGGTATGTGTGTGTACATGTGTGTGTACATGTGTGCACATGTGTACTTGTGTGTATAGCTCATTTTTTGAGATGTATCTATTTCTTTTTTATTGAAATATAGTTGATTTACAATGTTGTGTTAATTTCTCCTATACAGCAAAGTGATTCAGTTATACACACACACACACATATATATATACATTCTTTTTTTATATTCTTTTCCATTATGGTTTATCACAGGGTAGTGAATATAGTTTCCTGTGCTTTACAGTAGGACCTTGTTGTTTATCCATTCTATATATAATAGTTTGCATTTATTAACCCCAAACTCCCAGTCCATCCCTCCCGCCCCCCTCCCCCTTGGCAACTACAAGTCTGTTCTCTATGTCTGTGAGTCTGTTTTGTAGATAAGTTCATTTGCGTCATATTTTAGATTCCACATATAAGTGATATCGTATAATATTTGTCCTTCTCTGTCTGACTTACCTCACTCAGTATGATAATCTCTAGGTCCATCCATGTTGCTGCAAATGGCGTTATTTTGTTCTTTTTTATAGTGCAGCTCATTTTTAGACATGTCATTTCTTGGCTCCTTTACCGGCTGGGAATTTTAAATGGTTTGTGTTTTGAGAAAACCTGTAAGGTTGAACATGTGGATTCTGGAGGGTGAGAACAAATAAGGAATACTGATACATTCTGGCTGGTAATTTTGACAGTTTTGAATCCCCATAATACTCTTAAAACCAAATCTTGTGAAAGTATTAATTCTGTTCGGTTGCCAGAATGAAAAACAAACACAAGGACCACCTTTGTGTTGCATGTCGTGTGGTACTTAGTTTGGGCCCTTGGGCTACGGAAACCTGTCCACATCCATGGGGTGACCATCAATGCACAAGTGGCATTAGTAACTGGCCTTGATTTGGGGAACACAGGGCTGCAACTCTGGACATCAGAGAGGGTCCTGACTAACGAGGGTCCTCCCACAACTTTTAAAAGGTTTCTCATCCTTTGGATGGGACTCTTCACGTTCTTGTGACGCTCAAACTAGACAATCAGTGCCTATTCAGTACCAGGCAACCGTGAGATGTGAGTACTATTATTTTTAACCTCACCATGTGGTGTAGGAAATCTAGGGCTTTTACCAGGTGGCTTCATATGAATACTGTGTGTGTGTGACATTGTGGGGTATAAACTGTGGGTAGAAGAAGTGATCTGGAGTAAGAACGAGACCAGGTGTACGTACAGGAGATAATGCATAAAAAATATGTTCAGGATTTGATAAAAACGTGTCACCGGTCTAGAAGCCCCCCAGATCACTCACAATGACTCAGATCTGGAAACCACCTGAGAGGTTACAGATGGGAACATTTAGGTGAGGAAAGACAGTATATTACCCAAAGCCACTCAGTGACTAATTGGCTTCCCTGTCCTTGGGTAGCAGGGAAACTCTGGGAAATGTCACTGGCTGCTGTGAAGTTTGGCCACCATCTTGGTCATGAGTCCCGAGCTCTCAGTTACAGAGGCTTCTCTGAGCATCCTTGCATTCCCATCATTTACAGTAAGTCCCCTACATACAAACAAGTTCTGTTCTGAGAGTGCATTTGTAAGTCCAATTTGTTCATAAGTCCAACAAATTTAGCCTAGGTACCCACTAACACAATCGGCTGTATAGTGCTGTACCATAATAGGTTTATGATACTTTTCACACAAATAATACATAAAAAACAAACACACACCAAAAAAAGAAAACATTTTTAATCTTACAGCACAGTGCCTTGAAAAGTACAGTAGTACAGTAAACAGCTGGCATCCAGTGAACAGGGAAGTGAAGAGTTACTGACTGGAGGAGAGAGAGGAGAGGAGGTGGGAGATGGTAGAGCTGAAGGATCTTCCGCAGTAGGAGACGGAGGGCCAGCTGCAATCTCACTTATGCCTGACGCTGGTGAAAGAGGTTCTGGTTCCTTGCTGGATACAATTCTATCTACCTTCTTGAAAAAATGATCCACTGATGTCTGGGTAGTAGCTCTTTTTTTTTTTTTTTCTCATCATAGATGACGTGGTAGCACTGAATTGCATTTTGAACAGCTGTTGCAACCTTCGTGTACAGTTCTATGTTTAGGTCCTGTGCCTCAAAAACTAACAGTGCCTCCTCAGATAAAGAAAATCCCCTTGCCATTTCCTGCATCGTGAATCTCTTCAGTTCTTCACTTACTTCTTATTCCCCTTGTTGCTCCACTCTCTCAATTATTTTCATTTTTATCTCCGTCGTTATCGCTTGGTGCTTCTTAGCAGTACCAGCTACATCACTGCTGCTTTTACGCTTGCTTCCAGACATCCTGGACTTGAAATAAAGATACTGTACTACTGTACCCTATAGAGTACTGTACAGTAAAGTACACAAAAGCACAACCACTTGTAGAGGATGCACGTACGTGACGATGTACGCCAGACGTGTGAACTAACGTACGCGATTGGACATGCGAACGCACGTTCACACCTTTGAAAGTCCACAACTTGAAGGTTCGTATGTAGGAGACTTACTGCACTTTTCCCTTGCTTATCTCAGAAGGCTGATACCAGTCTCAACTGAAATAATGGAAAGAATGAGCCACACACTTGTAAATTATATCGTCGTCATTCTTTTCAGCGTTGGAAACACATTAATAAAGCATCCAGCCAGTGTCTCTACCATTGTGGCACTGACATTCGAATGGGGGAGACAGACAAAACATACAGCATGTCAGATGATGGTAGAAGCTATAGATGAAAATAGAGCATGGTAAGTGGTGTGGGGAGCACACGGGTGGAGGTTGGATTGCTGTTTTAAAGAGTCCATCAGGGAAGGTCTGACGGGAAGGGTGAGATTGAACAGAGACCTGGAGACAATGAGGGAGCAGTAATTGCCTGTCCTCCGTTCAAAGCCACTGAATGCGATGGTCTAGTTCATCCTCGGCAGCACGCATCAAAGGCTACTCCTCAGTCAAGTCCTGCAAAAACTTTTCAGGATGTTCCAAAGAACTTTCCCTCTAAAGGAAAATGCGGTAGCAACTCTGCTCTAAAAGTGCTGAGGAATGAACAGCCCCTCTGGCTGTAAAACTAATGTCTGCAATGTATTGTGAACCCATCATAGGCAGTAAAATAAATACACCACACTGCATGGACACAGATAAAGCTCTGTCATGAAGGCAGAGCATGCGGACAGTGATCAGGGTCTCGTGACAAAAAATTTGAGATGTCAGCAAGCCAGTTATGAGCTGTGTGATCACAAGCAAGTCACTTAAAAATCTCTGAGTCTCAGGTTTTACCCACATGATAAAGTGAGAAAACATCTGCTACACCTGGAGCGTAGAATAGCTGTGAGGTGCAATACATGATGGATGAGAAGATGCTCGTGATATGAAATCATTCCCCGGGGAGGATCCTGTGCCGGGTGCGGGAGACTCAGAGCTGAGGAAGCTACGGTCCCTGTACTTGAGTGGCTGACAATAGGGAGGGTAGACAGACATGGAGAGAGCCGTGGCTGAGATGTGTCTGAAATACACAGGGGGACTGTTTTGTGGGACACATGGTGGGTTTCCTACCCTGGAAAACCCCCTACGACTCAAGGTTAAACATGCTGAACTACATGTTAAAACAGCATTTTAAGTGTGTAGTCAAGCTTCCATGAAAGCACAGGGAGTCCTCAGGGAACAAATCCATGCTGTGCTGATGGCTGTACTGCCTCAAAGGGATTCTATGACCCTGGACCCTGGAGACCTCAGTTGTGAGGGAGACATGGGGATGGCCCCAGGAGAGGGGGGGCTTGAACTGAGACTCTTAAATAAATGCCACTCCCTCATAGAGTAAGTGGACGAGCGAAGAATATACTCCCCACACCCCTCATGCCAATGGAGACCAGAAGGTAATTTTCCTTGGGTACCAGGGATAAAGCAGGAGCTACCACTGAGAATGAGAAGCTGGGTCCCAAGTGGATGCATTTGTTAACATCATTCTCAGTTGCTGTCACTCCCAGGCGCTTGGTTGAAGCAAACACATACCCTCCCTGGTGGTACCCACTCTCCTCAAAAACTACCATCCATGACTTCAATGGGATTTCAAAGAACAAAAACACTCCGCTTAAGAATAGAAATAACTAAAATCAGGTAAAACACATCAAGAGTGAAGGGTATGGGTGGGGGGCAGAGGACTTATATATACAAGGCTTAATATTTTAAAAGAATATTAAACAGATATGTTTAAAGAAAATAAAGTTTTGAGTAAAAATGTTAAAAAGAATGAGAAAATCAAAAAGATCAGGCATAGCTGAAAAGCAAATAGAACTTTCACAGTGAAGCATCTCATCAATTGAATTTAATTCTCAGTGGATGGGTTACATGGAAGATTTGAAGTACTTGAGCAGAAGACAGGTAGAATGCGAGGTAGGTCTCAATAAACCACCCCATATTCAACACAGAGAGACTCAGATATGGGAAATATGACTGTTTAAAAGAAGTAGAGGATAGAATGAGAAAAACCATCTACATTTAAATATGAATTCTAGAAAAAAAGGGAAGGAAGGAAAGAAAGGAAGAAAGGAAGGGAGAAAAGAAGGGAGAAAGAAAAAATGGAAAAAAGCAAAATTGAACATAATGGCAAAGACTTTTTCAGATTAAGACCATAAATCATCATATCCTGACAGTTTAATAAACCCTAATGCAAATAAATAGAAATGAATTAATATCAAGACACACCAATGGAGAACCCTAATTCAGAGGAAAAGGAGAAGATTGTAGAAGCCTCCAGATTACCTGAAAGGAAATGGCTTGAAACAACAGCTTATATTCCAACAGCAACAATGGAAACCAAAGGAGAGTGGAATTCTGTTTCTAAAGAGTTACACTCGCATTTTCACCTGTGAAACCATTATTCAGCAATGAGGGTAAAAGACACTTCTAGATAATTAACAGTGAGAGAGTTTATCTCCCTAAAGAAATGTCTAATATACTTATATCAGAGGCAAGGGAAAAGATGTTTAAAGGATTGTTGAGCAAAAAAATGGTAAACATATTAGTAAACCTAAACAAATATTGATTATAGAGAATAATCATGATGTGTAATTTTTGGAGGTACAGTGTGTTAATTAATCATTAAAATAGAATTTTAAGACATCTCCTAGCCATACAGGTGTGATTCATCAGGAAGATGGAACAGTTGTAAAACTGAATGGTGGGACACGTGCCTTGTGCCAGACATAGGGATTTCAGAGAGGAAAGGTACCCTGGCCCTTCCCTTGAAGAACCCAAACCCTGTGGAGGTGAAGAGCCTGCAGACAGGTGACTGGCACACTATTGCTCATGTCATTGGATGTCCGGTGCCCTCACTCTTCATGTGGCTGATCTCACGACTTCTCACAACGACCCATGAGAATTTCCTGCTGGCTTGTTGAGGGACTGGTCCTCCTGGCTTTCCGCATCGCTTACTTCCACTATTCACCATCCTGCAGTCTCTTCCTCAGATGCGTGTTCCTTTGACAGGCTTCTCTCAGAAAATTGCTTTAAGGGAGCATCACTACCTTCGAGATTAACTCCAGGCTCCTTTGTATGGCATTTGTGGCTCTTCAGTTCTGATCTTCCCAACCTCAACTCCCAACTCTGGGAATGGTCCCCAGGCCCCGCTCTCCTCCACCACAAAGGCACGGGTACACATACACACAAGCACGCATGCACCCGGGTGCTTGCAAGAATGATCATGTGTGCACACAGGCAAGCACTCACATGCACACACTCACACACATGATTCAGTCTTGTTTCCTCCATCACCAACATTCTTTCCACTCTCCAGGTCTTTGCACTTGGCCTTTTGTCCTAGAGACCCTACTGTCCTCTATAAAACCTACCCCCACAAACACCCTTTGCTCCTCCCTGCCTGGGTTGTTGTTACAGACAATGATTGTGTCTCCAAATTTCACATGTTGAAACCCCAAACCCCTGTGTGGCTATATTTGGAGAAGGGGTCTTCAAAAAGTAATTAATGTTCATTGAGGTCATGAGGGTTGGGTCCTGATCCCACAGGATTGGTGCCCTTATAAGAAAAGACATTAGAGAACTTCTCTCTCTCTCTCTCTGGGCACAAGTACCAGGGAAAGACCATGTGAGACACAGAGAGAAGGTAGCCACCTGCTACCCAAGGGGAGAGTTCTCATCAGAAGCCAACCCTGCTGGCACCTTCTTCTTGGTCTTCCAGGCTCCAGAACTGTGAGCAATAAGCGTCTGGTGTGTTTTCACAGCAGCCCGAGCAGATGAGCGCAGTTGTGAATGCCCATCTGGGTGCTCGTAGCTCTCTCCACACCAACTGCTCTGCACGTCACTTGTCTAGTTACTTATTTGTCCCGTGTGTCTACAAGCGACTTTAAGGACCAGCCTTGTGTTTTATTGACTGTATCTTCTGCACAAGGCAGAATTACAAGAACAGAGCAGCCCAAGTGCTCAGAAAACATTTAATGAGGGAACAAAATGTTCCCACGGTCAGGATAGCAGTCTGGCTAGGGCACACGGGCACAAAGATTGGGGGTGTCCATTGAAGAGGTAACCATGCATGTGTTTCTGATTCTGTACAAAGCCTCCCACGTGTTCAAAATGATCTGCCTTCTTATTGGTATTCTACGTGCTTCTTGACTTCTTTGTCATCCAAGATTAATATTTATCTGAATAATTATTTCCAAATAAGATAAAAAACAATATTTCAAGCAGAAGCCTTCTGATGCATGCAAGGAATTCTGCATATTTTCAAAACCATTCATCAAATCCACTCTGGCTTGAGACAAGTAAGAATAAGTCTCCAGAGTTAGAATTGTCTGATTGTTTGTTCATTCATGTACCTACCACACATGGCACATAGGACACAGCAGAACTCAGAGCCTCTGGACACTGAGTGGACATGGAGATCCTTGGGATGTCTTGGAGGTTGAAGTGTGTCCTTAGACATGCATGTCATCAGGCTTGTCCAACTTTTATCATTTTACTGTATAAAATTCTTCCTAGTGTGTTCACTTGAAAACATTCTACTCCACACACCTCTGAGGAAAAGACTTTGCTTCCCTTCTTGGACCACATTCAAAGCAATGACACTTCATTTGGTTTTTAATGCCTCTGAATGGGTTTGTTCATCAGCGCTGGGTTGGTTGAACCTTTTGCTTGTGACCTTTTCCACTTTGGAACCTAAGTTGTGTTGAGTCTTCTGTAAAGATCATGAAGTACCTGTCCCTGTGTTGACTTCCCAGTGGATGGCACAGAATTGCACAATTAACAACATATTTTTCACCTAGCAGAGGGGCAGAAGAATGCACATGATTCTGATTAAAAAAAAATTTAAGGTATTAAAAACTTCTTTGGAAGAATGGTCCTTATTAGGAGCACAACAAAGAAAAACCCCAAGCCTCTGGGGATGTATTTGAAGCCCAATTTCTGTAATGATTTACAAGTTCAGAGTTGGACTGCTCTATTCCTGTTAGGGAAGCACTCCAGCCCTGGGCTCTGCAGGTGGCTGTGACGGGCCCCATTAAAACAGAAGCAGCTGTTTCCTTATTAGAGTGTCATCTGCCAGCCCTTCTCCACTTGGGGTGAGTCAATTAGTATGGGCAGCGATGATGAAGACCTCAGCGGCTCCAGTTTTCATCACTCCTGCTCCAAAGTGGGGAAGGGGTTGAGGGGGTCAGGATCAGAGAGGCAGGGGTTGAGGCAGAGAAGCACCTGCCTCCTTACTCCTGAGAAATACAGCTCCATTTTGGGGAGACCTTCAAGGAAACTCACTTGGTCTTGGCAATCAGCCCCATGAGAACACAACTGCACATCATTTATCACAATTTGTCTCTCTTCAAATAGGGCTCAGTCTGAGACACAAATAGCATAAAGTCCAAATGATTTCGCCTTCACATGGGGGTTGGGATCAGCATAAGAGATCCTGGATTTGGGCTCAGAAATCGCTATCTCCTGCCATCCTGCACCCGAGCCATTTGCAGGAGAGTTTCTCTTCGCAGAGAGGCTCGGAGTGAAGACATCGCCCCTTCCCCACTGCTTCTTCCCCCAAAGGTAGCTTCCCAAGAAGCACCTTAACTCAACCCTCCCTTTTTCTGTCCTCTAGAGTGAACCCTGTGATTTCAGCACCAGCTCTGTGGGCACAGGTGAGCCTGACACTGTGGGGCATGCAGAGAAAGTAGGGCCTCAGGCAAGCTCTCTCCTCCTTCTAAAGATTCTGCTGAGTCCCTCTTTGCCTCCCTCGATAAATCTTGACAGTCTTCTGATGGAGTTGAAAGCTCTCAAGACTTCAGATCCTCTCCCAGCCCACCTATCCAGTCTCAGCTGGCCTCACCTTCTTCCTCCCAGATGTGCCATTCTCTGCATATCCATGGTTTTCAGATCCTACTTTCTCTTCCCCAAATCTCCTCTCCATTCTTTAATCCATCCAACCACTTTTTTTTTTTTTTTTTTTTTTTGCAGTGCGTGGGCCTCTCACTGTTGTGGCCTCTCCCACTGCGGAGCACATGCTCCAGACATGCAGGCTCAGTGGCCATGGCTCACGGGCCCAGCCGCTCCGTGGCATGTGGGATCTTCCTGGACCCGGGCACGAACCCGCGTCCCCTGCATCGGCAGGCGGACTCTCAACCACTGCGCCACCAGGGAAGACCCTGTGCTTACTTTTTTATTTAATTTTTTCTCTCAGGATCATAAAGTGAAAGTATTTAAATTCATATTTCAGGAGATAAAAGAAGCCTAACAACTTTCATCCATTTTATGCATTTTTACTAATTTTTATTTAACATTTTGTACTGGCATCTTGAAGGGTGCAATTTCATGAGTCAGGAGAATAAATAACAGATAAAAATAAATGTAGTTCTCAGCAAAGGTGTGAGCCTTCCTCAGGGGTAAAAGAAATAAATGCTTGGAAGAGGTAACACAGCCTTTGAACAGAACCCAGCAGGAAGTGGGGTGAAGGACATGGACAGTGCGCGAGTAAGCTGCCCCTGAGGGACCGCCCCCGCCCAGGGAGCTGGCCCCACCAAACACTCGCTACCCTCCAGAGGAGTTGCGGTGGTGTCGGGAGAGCCTTCACATTTTACAGGCTGAGAATCTTGCTTTGGATGTTCCATTGGACCCTGGGAGATGCAGGACTCCAGGGGATGGAGATGACGATGGAGATGATTTTGCTAATGGAGACCTTTTTAGAGCTTACGATGTGTAGGTGGCACTGTGAGTATCTTATGTGCATCGTCTGATTCCACCTTCCCGAGATTTAGCTTACTTGTGGCTGAGTGGAAATGAGCAGCCCTTCCTCATAATGTCACTGGATTTAAGGTCACACACGTGCAGAACACCCTGGGCAGTGAATGTGCAACACACAACAGCCACGGTCACCACTGTCACTCACCAATGACCCCCAGAGGTACCTGTGCCCCAGCTCTGCCCAAAGCCCACCCTCAAGCCCTGAGCTCAACTGGACGAGAACCCTGGGTGTTCTTGATTTTGAGAAATGAGCAGAGGGATGTCCCCGGTGACGCAGTGGTTAAGACTGCGCTCCCAATGCAGGGGGCCCGGGGTCCATCCCTGGTAGGGAGCTAGATCCCACATGCGTGCCACAGCTAAGAGTTCGCATGCCACAACTGAGAAGCCCACGTGCCACAACTAAGACCCGGTGCAACCAAATAAGCAAATAAATAAATATTAAAAAAAACAAAACCAACCAAACAAAAAACCCCACAAGATTTCATTAAAAAGAAAGAAAGAAAGAAAGAAAGATATGAGCAGAGTCCTAGGTGATGTTGGCATCCTGGACCCTGCAGGGAACAGCCCGGGGACCTCCGGAAATGCACGTTCCTCCTTCCCCCTCCGCGCGTGTCAGAGTCACAGTTAGAAGCCCTCATCCAGCCTTCCAGAACCTTCCATAGGGCAAAGCTCCTCCAGATGTGTGTGCTAAGGACCAAGGAAGCAGCGACAGGCTCTGGATTAGTGAAGCACGGCTGAGCTGGGCCGGGTCCATCCACCCTCTTCATCGTCCACCCTCCTTACTGAGCCTTCAGGCTGGAGCCTGAAAGCAGAGTGTTGGAGCAGAATCCTGAAATCTCTTTAGCTCTGACAGTTTCAGGGTGAAACACCACACGTGGCTTGTAGGTCCCGAGATCTGGGCGGCCGGCTCTCCCGGGATCTCCTGGAAAGTGCTGTCCAGCACATCCTCAAAGCTGGTACTTGGGCCTCAGAATCAGATCTCTGCCCCCAGGGTCTCCTGCGAGGGATGCTGGACCAGCCCCAGGGGCCCCGACAGGCCCCACAGGACTCGGAGGACCAGCCAGGGCAGGAGGGATGCGGGAGGTTATCTCCAGGCCGACAGGGATGATGGTGTGAGCGCCGGGGTGAAGGCAGCTCTGTGGAGGCTCACGGTCCCCACGGGATCCTCATCGGGGACAACCCACAGCTGACAGCCCCACGGTGGCTTTCTGAGTGCACGCCGAGAATAGAAACAGCCTAATAAGGTAAAAGCAGACTGTGCAGTCTTATAATTGTGAGAGATCAACTACGGGAGGAAAGACTGCTGCTGACTTCAGTGACGTTGTCAGAGGAAGAATCTCTCCCTCCATGAACTCTGAGCTGGCGGTGCCCGGACCACGACCTCTTCGCAAAGCCGGCTGAGGTTCTGGGGGCTCGGGGAGCAGCGCCAGATGGGCAAGTGGGTGGAAGGCCCTCTACCTCTGGTCCTGCGTGTGCCGGCTGCTTTACGAGGCATCTGCCAGTGGCCGGGGAGGGTCACACGGCAGACACGGGACGGCGAGGGCAGGTAGGGGGACAGGAAGTCCTGGGGGTCCCGTGCTGGGAGGGGGGCTGAGCACCTCCAGGATGCGGTGGACACAGCCGAGGTTTGCGCCGGCCACTGGGCACCAAGAGCAGTAGCTGAAGACGGAGTAGGCCAGCTGTCGTGGACAGAGCTCCAGGAACCGAAGATGCTCGGAGGGGTGGCTGGAGGGAAGGGCTGACCCTGAGATGCCAGCCCGGGCAGCCCCGGAAGTATCACCACCCACCACGTGCAATCCCCATGCAGCTAAGCAAAGCTGGAGCCTTTCCATGGTTGCCGGGAATCGAGGCTCCTTTTCCTTTCTTGGGAGATGAAAGGATTGAATCTCACGACTCAGCACCTCTAGGTGATAGGGAGAGGGCGGCCCGGCGGCTCACACCCTGTGGGCCTGGCAGCCATCTCTCCGGCCACCCCGACGCCTCCCAGCATCTTTCCACGAGGCTCACAGCTACGGCTGGCCCAGGAAGCAGAAGCCCTGCCGGACGGGCCCTCGCTCCAGCCATGGCCCTCTCTTCTCATGAGAATGGCAGGTGTAGATGTTCAAAGGGCATCAGGCTGGGAGGGCGAGGCCTCAGCGGACAGGCTCCTGTTCTCGGCCCCATCGAGGCACCTGCAGGACAGGGCGGTGCTGTCGGAGAACTGCACACGGGGCACCAGGCCCGCCTGGTTTCAGACGTGGGCCGGGTCTGTGACCCTGGCACCGTGGGAAGACGTGTGCGCACATCTCCCTCCTAAACAAGCACCCTCACCCCATGGCCCCAGCAGGTGAAGCACCCTGCTGGGAGTCCCCCAGGCCTGGGACTTCCCTCCTCCCCGTATTCCAGTGCCTATGGATGGAGCTGAGCTGTAGCTGTGCCCAGCGCCTAGAGTGAGGAGGGACCATGCCCTGGGATCTGAGAGGCAGGGAGACGCCCGGACAGCCTGATGCTGAACTGAGACCGAGGGGTGAGGGGCTGCAGACTCAAGGAGAGGGGGTACTCCGAGCAGATCACTGCCCTCCACTGAGCGCCTCCATCCAGAGACTCAGGCTTTGATCTCTAAGCTCCTTTCACCCTGGGGGACAGGTGGGGTGGACCTTGTCCACCTGGTGATGGCCCAGAGCCCTCAGTCTGGGCCAGGGACTGTGCACGCAAGAATGGCACCACCTGACCCCTGGCACCACCGTCTGAGGGTCTCAGGTCAGGGATGCTCAGAGGGCTGCGCCTGGGGCTGGCGTGGGGCTGGAGGGGGCGCAGTCCCTGCTCCCCCAGGCAGGAGCCGTGGACTCTCATTAAGCCCAGACTGACCCTGCTCCGGCCCGGACCCCGTCCCCACCCTGATTTCCAGGCTGCATCACCCTCCTGATGAGGCCCTGTGTTGGTTTAGATGCGGGGATAAAACAACCTCCCTTTTGCCTCTCTGGTTTTGCTCTTTGGTTGAAATGAGGCCACACGTGCTCTGTGCTCTCTCTTCCACAAACTGAAGGATGTCCAGCTGGGTAAGCAGTGGGAGGTTGGAAGCAGGGCGCTCCCTGCCGACACGTGTCCTCACCGCCTTGTATGCAGGTCTCTGAACTGAAGGACGCACGGGGGCATGTATCCCCGCGGGGACAGGAGTTAGGACAAGTGGTCACTGCCTGTGCCAGCGAGGCTGAGTCACAGAGCCGGGACCCCGCAATTCCTCCGGGCCTTCCGAGGCACATCCGTCTCCCTCGTTGGTTTGGAGGCCTCGGTGACCACACAAGCAGCTGCAGCTTCTGCCGGTCCCTGGCTGGGGATGCGCTGTCTCTGCAGCAGTGGCCGAAGGCAGTGCAAGTGCAAGGGCAGAGTCTCGGTGCTGCGGCAGTGCTAGCCTGTGCACAGCTTCCAGGCGGACGTGCCCCCACGCGTGGCGGGGCTCCCAGCCGGGGCGCCGCTAGCATGGCCACAACCATCCCAGAGAGCTCCAGCTGCCCCTGAAGGACGACTGTGCGGTGCTGGAGAGGGCAATGACCAGGCTGGGTGAGATACCCATCTGTGGTGGCCTGAGGCTCAGACAGGCAGAGGGACGGCCCAAGAGAAGCCTCGTGGACTCCGACGTGTACTCCAGAGCAAGTGTCCTCGGTCTGAGCCCTCCCAGAAGCAAGCAGGACCCTGTCCTGGGTGGAAATGTGTCCAGTCTGAAAATAAATCAAGTTGGCCACGCAGAGCAGGTCAGTGGGAAAGATGCTTTGTCAGAAGTCCATTCCGTGGCTTTAGCGATGGATGCCGCCATCCAGGGCAGGAAGGCCAGCCCCCGCTCAGATGCATACCGCAGGGCAGCCAGGGAGCAGCCTGTGTGCTGACCTCTGGGCCAGGCTCTTCACCCACTGGGTAAGCCTCCCTTGGATGCCAGCTAGGCCAGAGCCTCAACGGGTGCCCAGCTCCCAGCATGGGTGGGCCTGACCCTGCCAAGGTCACACAGCAGCTGAGCAGCAGCTCTGGCTCAGACCCGCAGCCTCAAAGCCACCCTCTGACTCAGCTGCATGCCTGTCCTGGCCTCTTGAGGAGTGACCGTCCCCGGGGACACGTGGCTGACACAGCACCAGGATTGCCCAGGGACCATGTTGGCACTCACTCTCCTTCCCCGTTCAGGGTCCCTGGTCCTGGAGCAGACCTCTCCCACCCACAATTGGGGTGGCATGTGCATACATGTGCCAAAGTGTGGCTGATGTATTCTGGGGATCATGGAGACCGTGGGTGAGACACCCCAGCTTCAGGCTGATGTCTTCCATGCCTTGGTCACTCTGCACCATAGCTTTCCTGGCCTTAATTCACCATGAGAATTCCCAGAGCACAGGCCCAGGCCCCAGGAAGGCCTCACAGCTGTCCATGCACCCCCTTGCGGGCCACCTGGGCCTGAGCCAGCTGGTGGGTAAAGTCAGCTACCTGTACACACCCTGTGCATCAACTCGAAGCTCTATACTCTCCCGCACACCCACCCTCCGAGATGCAGGTCCTGGACAGTCCCAGGTCCCCACCCACAGCTTTCTGTCTATCTCCAGCCCTTAGGGTGAATGCCCGACCCCGTTCTCTGTGGTCTGGCCCTTGCTGTTCTCTGAGCTGGCGGCTTCCACCCATTCTCCTTTCCTGACCAGAACCGGGGGAGCCCCCAGGCCTGGGGCTTTCTCACTGTGACAGGGGACTGACTGTAGATGTAGCAATGGCTGCAGTCTGCTCCCACTAGGCTGGTCGGCTAAAAGCCAGCCCACTGCCCCAAGGGCACCAGCTGGAGGGCCACCTCCTGCACCTGCCTGGCACTGGTGCCCCAGGACGACCGGGTGGAACCCTGATGTAGGACGTTTATTCTCCTGTGACTTCGGGTCTTTGAGCTGGATTTTGCCCATCTCTACAAGGGGGTTGGTGATAAAGGACTAAACGGAGACGATGATGATGCTAGTAAAGCATACTGCGGCGCCTGGCCAACTACATGGGCACTGGACCTGCGCTGTGGCCGCCATCAGAGGAGCAGTGGACGGCAGGACGCCAGGAACCACAGCTGATGGAGAGCAGGGGTGAGCGGGAGGGAGCTGGAGCTGACCAGTGGGGGCTCTGGAGGGGGGCTGAGCAGGCAACATGGGAAAGGCTTTCCTCCCCCCGAGGAGAGAGAGAGCCTGATCCCTCACTCAGAGGAATTCACTCGTGTCACATGCAGATCCCCGCCATCCCTGCTCCAGCCTCCAAACTCCGCTCTGTATCCTTCCTGCCGACTTCTATGATGTGCGCAAAACGCTCTCACGGGCATGCTCTCAGTTTCAACACAGACTCTAGGATGGGTGCACTGTCCTGCACCCCCCTCTGTCACCTAAAACTTACTGGAGAGAGCTTCCTTTTCAATAAATATGGTACTTTGTTTTTCTTTCTTTCTCTCTTTTAAATAAATTAATGACTGCAGAGCCTTTCATTGTAGGGCCGTGTTACAATCTATTTAAACAGTCCCCTCTGTTCACAGACGTTCCCTTTTATCCCTATTCTTTTGCTGCTGCCAACTGCACTGCCATGAATATCCCTGGTCATATATTATCTGGCACATGCATACTAATGTCTGTACAATAAATCCCTAGAAGCAGAGCTGCTGAGTCAAAGGGTGGATACCTTAGTAATTTCACAACTGTTGCCAGAACGTCAAAGTGGTTGGAAAGTTTTACGCTCTTCTCAGTGATTTATAAACGTGCCGGTCTACCAGCACCCTGACAATTTACAGAGATCCCAGTGAGGTTTGGGGGGTTTTAGCTTTTTGGTTTTCCAACCTGACAAATTCAAAACAATGTCTTTTTGTAGTTGTTTTTCCTAGTTTTTTGTAGTGGATTGAGAAGCCCTTCATTTGTTTAAGTGACACTTGCATTTCCTTTTTTGGCCAAATCTTCATTCATATCTTTTAACTATTGAGTTGTTAGTATTTTTCTTAATGATTTGATAACTTTCTTGAAATTTTAAGAAAATTATCTCTTTATAATAAATATAGATATAAATCTGTATCTATACAGAGACATATGTCTACACATTTTTTGTTTTATTTCTGTCTATTGGCTTTCTTTATGTTACGTTTTTTATCATGCTGCTTAAATATTTATAATTTTAGTAGAATTCATTATTTTTTTCTTTTAGTTTACAGTTTTAGTGATAATCTCTTAGAAAAGGCTTCCTTACTCTAATTTTTTTTCAAAAAACGTCCTATGCTTTCCAAATACCTGTGTTGGGCCAGATCACTTAGAAGCAGAACTTGATCTGGAGATCACTGGCCAGTGATGAATTGAGGGCGGGCGTATGGTCTGGCGACTTCGTGTCAGAGAGTGAGGGGCAGAACCGTGCCAGAGAGGGCAGCAGATTCCTGGTTTCAGGAGCCTGGCCTCTTGCCCGGTTCCATGGGGGTACCGGAGCGCAGACAGCACCATGTTCCCCTTCCCCCGGGGTGCGGGGGAGCAAAGAGGATGCACTGTCCCTCCCAAGTGTCATTGGCTGCTGGTGGCTCCAGGCACCTAGTGTCCCCACAGACAGGGGGACCCTCTGAGGAAGAGTCGGTGGGAGCCCTTGGCGCCCACATCTGCAGCAGCCAGGGAGGCAAGAACAGCCCGGCAACAGGGTCTGGGCAGAACCTCACCAGCCACACTTCCTGTCTCCTCCCACCCTCCCTCCCTTTCATCCTTCTTCCCTCCTTCTTCCTTCCTTCCTTCCCTCCCTCCCTCCCTTCCCTCCTTTCTATCCTTCTTTCTTTTTTACCTTTAAGCAAGCCACGTAGAATTTATGTGATGTGAGTCATAAGGTAAAAATCTCACGGGATTATTTTTTTCTTTACAAATAGCCATGCTCGTCTCCACACATATATCAAATTTTCCATTTTTTTCCTACGGTTTTGAAATGACGCTTTTTTCTCATATTAATTTACTATACGCACTTGGGCGAATTTCTATGTTATGCACTTTGCTTAATTGATTGGTCTATTTATATTCCAGTACCACATTGTTTTAGTGTAAATTCATGTTATGATACCTGGTAAATAGTGCAAATTCTGACTCTTTTTTTAAACATATCTCTCTTGGATATTCTTGCTAGTATATATGGATACTTCAACTTGATATTACATATATATTGTATATATAATGTGTGTGTGTGTATATATCTATATATATATACTGTATACACACTCACATCACTGGAGATACAAGAAAGTATGCAACCATAATTGGGACAGTATACATTGGTGAGATCACTTTAAACTCATCTATTTCTCAGGGAAATCATATATTTCTCAGACATCTAGGCTGCTTTGCCAAGACCATTCTATGACCTTCCATCTGTTCAAAGATTTTCTGGGTGAATCCCTTAGTACCGTTTAATAGTCTTCTTTGCACAATGTTGCACATTTCTATTTGGGTTTATTCTTACACACTTGTATAATATGATATCCCTAGTATAAATCGAATGTTTTCTTTCATTTGTCTATACTTTTTAAATATGGATTTTTGACGCATCGAAATGATGTAACATGCCCACATACATATACAAAAGACTTAGAAAATCATGAACAAAGTTACAGAAATTAGAGAATAGAGATATTAAATTTTGGAAATATAAAAATAGAAGATGGGCTGGTGGAAATGTTAGCAACAACTCTGACAGGAAAAGAGATACCAGAATGCTTGGAGGTGAAAATAAATTTATGAGCAAAGAAATGTGACATGGGAGCTTTAGGAATTCATGTCTGGAAACAGTGAATCTGAACAGACAGTTTCTGGGGATAATTTCCTGGGTATACATTATTTGTGGTTTTTATCAGCAGAGTTTGTCTCATCCTTACCATGGGGGCCTCTGGATAGCCCCACAGTACTCTGGACTCATTTATAAGCAAGCACGTGACCAGTTACTGAATCAAAGATGGAGAGACCTGGTCAGTGTTGAGTCTGGACTTCATCTTTAAACAGACTGAACAATTTGAAAGTGAACTCCAAAATCCACCTGCTCATATTGGAAAATGAAGGGTGGAAATAGAATATTCCATTAATAAAGATTTTGGGACTCAGAATAGGACAAGATAGACAAAAGATTTTTTTTTAATCCACATAGAAAAGTAATACTTTTGCACATATATATATATATATATATATATATATTGATAGTGAGATCGGTTTATATTTTTCCTCTGTACTCCTGGACTGTTTAAATAGCAAAAGAGACTAAGTCAGAGGAAAGGAACCCTTTGTGCCTCCAAGAAGGCTTTTGGAGGCAACTAGAATTACAGGGGACAGTGATCCAGCTGTGGAAAGCGTATGGCATTTTATTAGCGTGGAGGGAGAAATAGAACAAGGGAGCATGGTCTCGGGAAGAAAGTTTCTGGGAGAAAAAATGCTGAGACTTACCATTGTTCAAGAGTCAGAAATAGCTTTTGGAAAAAAAATGGAAGATGAAACAAACTCAAGGGAAGTAATATAAATAGCAAAGCTTTCTGTTCCTGTATTCACATCAAAAGCTTGTCTGAGGAGATCATGTTTTTTTTTTTTTTTTTTTTGGTGTTGAGAGAAATCCAAATATGGGCAACATGAAAATAATTTAAAAAGTAGCATTAGAGGATAAAATGAAATGGTGTTAGAAAGGATTTCATAAGCCATAAAGTGCTATTACGATGTTAGGAAACACATTTGCAATTAGGTAATCAGGTTGTACCAGGGTCTGAACACTGTTTCATTAAAGGTCATCATTAATTTTGTAGTAAATTCAGATAAAATCACACCCTTATAGAGTGAAGTAAATGAGAGCCTGCCAGCTAGTTTGCAAAAGAATAAGATTTCCGGGCTTCCCTGGTGGCGCAGTGGTTGAGAGTCCGCCTGCCGATGCAGGAGACACGGGTTCGTGCCTCGGTCGGGGAAGATCCCACATGTCGCGGAGCGGCTGGGCCCGTGAGCCATGGCCGCTGAGCCTGCGTGTCCGGAGCCTGTGCTCCGCAGCGGAAGAGGCCACAACAGTGAGAGGCCCGCGAATCAAAAAAAAAAAAAAAAGATTTTCACAGCAATAAAATAACTTTCTGGATGATGAAATATATATATTTCTGGATGAAAAAATATATATTTTACCCCCCTCTGGTGATATTTTGGAAATTTTATTTTTTCCTTTTTCCTTTTGTTTTCCTAAGTTACAGAACTAAGTATTTTATGTTTAATTTTAACTTTTTAAAGAAATGAGTGTATATGGTTAATAAGATGCTGTTATAAGACTTATGACCCAAAGCAGCAAACGGTCCCATCCCTTTCCCTTTCTTATTCCCCCTCCCTCCTTCCCTCCCCCTTTCTTTCTTCCTTCCTTCCTTCTTTCCTTCCCTCTTTCTTTCTTTCTTTCTTCCTTTCTTTCTTCTTTTCTTCCTTCCTTCCTTCCTTTCCCTCTTTCTTTCTTTCTTTCTTCCTTTCTTTCTTTCTTTCTTCCTTTCCCTTTTTCTTCCTTCCTTCCTTCCTTTCCCTTTTTCTTTCTTTCTTTCTTTCTTTCTTTCTTTCTTTCTTTCTTTCTTTCTTTCTTTCTTTCTTTCCTTCCTTCCTTCCTTCCTTCCTTCCTTTTCTTTCTCCTGAGTCTTCCCCAGAGGCACCTAGTTTCACCTCTTATAGCTCTTTCATCTTTTACTTGCCTCCAAGATTCTAAATTATATAATTACACTGCTCTCTTAGTTTGTAAGACAGAGCAGTGTAATTATATGTAGACAAACGTAGACATTTCCTACTGTATACTCCCAAGCCCGCTGTAGCAAGAGTCAGAAGATGAGGCTCTAAAAATCTCCTTCTCCCCCATCTCCCACCCCAGGCATGTACCCCCTTTCCTCCTGTCTGCCCAGCACCATTGGTGGTGCCACCGTGTTGGTGGAATCAGCCTTCAGTACCTACTGCATAATGATCATGTCGATATTGTAGTGTTCCATGACCGCTTTCCCTATGGTAACCATTGCTATTTTCCCTGGAGCCAATAATGCCTCATTTGCTGATTTAAATACGACCAAGAATCCTTCACCAGATCCCCTTAGAGAGCTGCAAACCCATCGCCATGATGTCACAGGCAGATACACCAGTTTCTCTATCCATTTCACTTCTGGCCCCTGTGTGTCTCCCCCTCCCTCACGTGGGCTCACAGAGTCCTCTGAGATGTCTTTAACTCGCTCTTTTGGTGGGTCCCCGATTTCCGGCATCACAGGTCTCCGTCTCCTGTGAATTACTCCTTTGCTTTCTTGGTGGTCATCCTGAGAAAATGTGTAATCACTCATTCACCCGACATATATTTATGAGTATATATTATGTAACAAGCAGTGTTCTAGGAGCTAAAGATATACATCAATATATGCAAAAGAAGATACATTATATGTTTATAATAAACCAGCACCTGCGCACTCACCTCCCTGCTTAGGAAACAGAATGACAGAGCTAATGTTTCCCATGTGCTTCTCCCTCACCCCAGCTCCATCCCACCAAAGTACCAAATAATCTGGTCTGGGTTTCACTAATCTTCTGATTTCCTTTATTATTTTACCAAACTAATATATATCCCTAGGCTACAGATTGTTTAGCTTTTCTTGCCTGTGCACATTCTACAAATGGTACCAGTGTTTCTGCAATCTTCTGCAATTTGCTTTTGTCGATCAACGGTGAAGGTCTAAGATTCATACATATAGGTGGACATAACTCTATTCTATGTTTTTGTTATATAGTGCAGAATCTTTTTGTCACAATTTATTTATTCATTGCCCTATTGACATTCGGATTGTTTCCAAGTTTTATGCTGTTACAAGTAAAGCTGCTCTGAATACTTTGTATGTTTCCTGCTGTGCTCATATAAATTTTTGTGTTCTGATTATTTCCTTTTTGGTTCAGGTGTATATAATTAGAATGTTTTTGCTGAGTCATAGTTTATGAATATGTTTACTTTTTGCAAGATTAAAGCCTAACTCTTTTCGCTACCAAAGTGTTTGTAACAAGCAGTATTTAAGCAATGTTATTATTTTACATATTTGCCTACAAATGTCAAATTTTTAAAAATTATTTCAATCTTTTTGGCTTAAAATATATATGTCATTTTAAATTGTCATTTCCCTGGTTATTAATCAGGCATATTGTTGATTCATGTATTAATTGTCCTTTTCCTCTGCTATAAAATGCTTATTCATATATTTTGCCAACTGGATTTTTTTAAACTATTGATTGTTGAAAATTTTTTCATATTTTGAATTTTACTTCTTTATAAATCACATGAATTGCTAATATGTTTTGTAGATTGAATTTTCCCTCCCTTCGTGGTAACTTTTCAAAAAAGAACTTCTCTTCTTTTATGATTTGCACTGTTTTTATTATTTTTAATTTTTAATTAACTTACAAAGTATTAATTTTAGGTGTATGTTTAGAGTGTTCTTATTTTTAAAAGCCTCTCCCTGGCATCCTCTTATATTTTCTTTTAGATGTTCAAAGTTTGTCATTTAGATTTGAGTGTTTAAATCACTTTTGTACTTACATCAAAGTAGAGATCTGTTTACTTTATTATTTTCTTATAGTTACTGGTGACCTAGCACAATTCACTGAAGAGCTATTCTTTACCCACTAACCTGCAAAGTTTACTCTGTTATATATCAAGTGGCCATGGGTCCTGGGTGTTAAGAACAGGTGTCTGTTGTTTCTATTTTCAAAAAGGGTGTAGCTGGGTAGTAGGTTCTTGGTCTCTTTCTCTTTCTTTGGGGAATTTTTTTTCATTGTGTTGAGTATTATAGTTGAGAAGTCTTAAGCAAAGAGATGTCTCTCCCCTTTTAGATGGCTTAATCTTTTAGCATGCATGTTCAAAAATTATTTATTTTAAAATTCAATGAATTTTATTGTGATAGGATTCAGTGATGATTTGTTTGACATCAGTTTTTCCCAGATTATGAGGTGCGCTTTTAATGGGTGGATCAGAGATTCCTTTAATGTCTGAAATAACATTTTGAATTACTTTTTTACATTTTCAAAGACATTATTTGGATTCTTTTTTAAGGGACACCACTTATCAGTAATGTTGGAATTCATTTTTTTCTGCTTTCCACATCTCTGATTTTTCCTTCCACTTCTGAGCTCTGGTTTTTACATTTCATTTTTCCTCCTCTCCACACCCCTGTTTTGGGCGATGCTCATTCATTTATTTAAGGAATGCATATTGAATGTCATTCCACGCCAGGTACTGTTCTACCACAGCTCTGACAGTATCCCTGCTTTTATGGTGATTAATTTTAACAAGGGAGGCAGATCACGAGCAACAAATACATTATTTAAACTCAGATCAATTAATTCCATTAAGACAAATGAAACAGGGTACAGGCACGGAGAGTGACAGGGAATCTCTCCGGAAAGGATGGTCAAGAAAGCATCTCTGAGATGATGACGTGCAGAAAAGCCTGGACTGAGAGGACATTTGAGTTTCCCAGTAACACACTCCAGGCCCTACATAGAGCAAGTGCCGTTGGCCAAGAAAGCGACCACTATGCACAGTGAAGTCCAGCCAGCTGGCTGGCGGGGCTAGAGTGGAGTGGGGGGAGGGATTAGCGATGATGCCTAGGCTGTAATGAAGTAACAGTACTGCCACTGGGGTATTTTATACAGGGCCAAAACGCAGACATTTAATTTTAAGTGTTCAACATTCACTTAAAAAAGAAATTGAAACTAAATGATATACATACCAAAAATGATAAAACATATTTTTAAAAGATCAACTGAAATATAAAATCTTTAAAAATGTAATTAAGTACACATTGCTGTTCCATAAATTATTGGGAGAAAAAAATAATACAATTAAAGTATTAGAAATAAAATAAAGACTGTGTAGGATAAAAGTAATCACAAATATGAAAATCTATCCACTTCTTTAAAATGCAATCATAAGAAACACTATTTGTTGTTGGTTTCATGATGGTTGAATATTGAGTTTGTTTTCGTGGTGTTTTTTTTTTCATGAAGATATTTTCATCCACTGAAAACCTCTTTCTGATTCAAGATAAGAGTGAAGAGATAGTTATAAGGTAACTCTGGTTGTACTTTATTTTTTTTAACTTTTGGACTTTTTAATCTTCAAATACCCCATTCATCATTTGATAATCTTGGTATTATTTTGATGAGCTATCTTTTTCAAGGACTGGTATCTTGTTATTGATACCATGATATCTTTACCTTTTTACTGATGGCGGATACTTCCTGTTCATCTTTATCTTCTCTTATCGCTGTCATGTATACATGGAAATTCTCCACAGTCCCATACCTATTTCAGTCTGTCTTGTTTGTATTCCATTTCTTCAGAAAGTTTTGGATTTTGGAAAGAGACTTTATTCAAATAGGAGTTTCGTGCTGCTGCTTGCACTATAGCTACATACTTGCTCCCCCATCCCCAGACTTGTAGACTACACTTTGTTCCACCGTTTTGCCTACATTGGATGATTAAGTCTTTGATCTTGATCTCAAGATATAAATTGTTCAACTTAAGTGGTATTTTTGTTAAGACTGCAACATTGGTATCCCAGCCCATCCAAAATAAATGGATGTCTCCTGGAATTCTGGAGCCCCAGGGAGATTGTGTGAGGTTGTTGGCCAGGGGAGGGCTAAGGTCTTTATTCTAAATGCAAGGAACCCCTAACTAGGTTTCAAGTAGGAGGGCAATATGACATATTGACACTGTATAGACAATAAGCCAAAATGGGGATGCAAAAAGGGAGGCATCAGCTACTGTGCTAAGAAGTGTGAGAGATATTCAGAGTCAGGATGCGGCTTGAGCGTCCCTCTGGGTGACGATGGATGTGGATTGGATATGGGGTAGAAAGGGGAGGGGAGTCATGGGTGATTTTAAGGTTTTTGCCTCCGCAGTTTGGTAAATTTTGGAAGCTCAATGAATAAGAAAGAATGAGAGGGATTTGAAAGGTGCAGAGACAAGAGTTTTAGACTTGAACGTGCTAATGTTTAGAAACTCACTAGACAACAAGTACAGATGCAGAGTGAACACTTGTGTGCACAATTCCTGAGCTTAAAGATGAGGGAGGAAACGGTGATAGAAACCCAGGACTGGGTCCCAGAGATCTCCCGGGAAGGCAGAGGTGAAAGGGGCCCAGGGATGGGACCCCATCGAAGCCAGAGTGAAAGGCTGTGATGAGGAGGGTCCAGGGTCCATGAGGAGAGCTGGAGGGGTGGCCGGAGAGGCAGGAGGGAGACCAGACGGCCGGGGTGCACTGGACCCAAGAGCAGGGGACGTGTTAGGGAGGGCATGGTGGGTGCGGTCGAGTTCTGCCAGCTCAAGGGGGGTCGGTGCCGGATGCGGCAACACAGATGCTGTTTTTTAAAATGTGATTGAATCAAGAGTTCGAAAGAGACTGAGGAGAGAAAGCAGAGAGATGACTCTTGTAAAGGACTTTGTTATAAAGAGGAGCAAACAAATGGGCCAGTACCTGGAAAGAAATGTGACATGAAATAACTTTTTTAGAAGAGTGATTTTAGAGCACATTTGTACGGCTATGGGAATATCCACAAGAGAAGGGAAAACTAGTGATGCTGGAGAGTGGAGACAACCATACAAAGTCCTCGGAAGGGGACAAGAGTCAGTGTCAGGTGCACAGGTGACAGGGGCATTGGCTATAGACCTGCAGAGAGTGGGGGTGTGGCTAGCTCCTGGACACAGGGCCACGGGGGAGGGGCGCTTGGCTTCCTGGTGATGGGGAGACGGTCTCTTACGATTATTTCCGGGTTTTGTGTGTGAAATAAGAAATGAGGTCGTAAGATGGGGTGGGGTGTTCCAATAATGATGGATATTTAAGGAAAAAGAAGTTATGAAATTTGACTGCCTGAGCCTGGGAGGGTGGACTGACCGGGCTGAAGGCAGAGCTGAGCATCCAGCCCAGGGGATTTCCTGGGATGCAGACGTCTGAGGGAGGGTGGATGTCAGCCTGAGGTTCATGAACATAGAGGTAGGTGTCAACTTTGGGCCCAGGTACCCATGTCTCTGCCCAGTGCAAAGGAAGGGGAATTGGATCCAGTAGTCATCACAGGGGCTACAGGGATGGGGGAGAGAGTTTATTCCAGGGAGGGATTCTAGCATCTGTGCAGAGATCTAAGCCAGGCCTGGACGGGACGGTGGTACGGAGGGGTTGGAAACAGGGAACCTCAGGCCTGTCTGGTCTCCTGTATGGGGCATCCATCCCACTCTGCATTTTTGTCATCTTTTTATTTTTCTCTTCAACTTCTATTCTGAGCTCTCCCGGCCCATCTTTCTTCTCTTGTTGTAGCATCTCTGACTATAATAGCTTTTTTTTTCCTTTGTACTCTGTTTCTTTAGAAGAATCATTTCATTTTGTTTACTGTCATTTTTCTTCTCTTCATGGTGATGTGATTGGTTAAAATGTTTAGACTCTTCATGCAGTTGTTTTTTGGTGAATATTTTTAGTCTGCCTTTTCTTGTCTATAGTTTTTTTACTCCTTTTTCCTTTCATTTTTCCGTCTTTGCACACATCAAATGCTTGTTCCTTGTTGATTATTTCTCCTTTTTAATGAGAGAATTTTTCTTGGAAGACTTAAAACGGCAAGATTCACGCAGAGTATGTCCCAGCTACGGGAATCTCCCTGGAGATGTGCCTTGGGAGTAGGGCTGTAGGTGTCAGCACTTGGTTCCAGCCTTTTCTTCTCTCCCCTTCTTTTCTGCAAGCTCTGCGCCTGCCTCCCCTCCCCCAGCCTCACAGGGTGACTGCTGGTCAGCTCTGTCATCCTCTGTGTCCTTAAGGCCAAAGTGGGGCCACTGACACTCATGCCATCAGTCTGCACACACTTTTCTGGGGAGGGTTGGTTTATCCCTAAGTTGTGTGGTCCCATTTTTAAAAAATAAACTTTTAATTTTAGAACAGTTATATTTACAGAAAAGTTGCATCCCTTTATTTTTAAGGTTCCTAATAGGCACATGGGCTCAATTTTTACTGTTTTTAACCTTACTTAAGAGCACCACATGCTGTACGTAATCATCCTGGCCTAAGTGCTTTGCTTGTCATATTTTCAATGCTCATCAGCGTTTCTCCCGTGACTGTGATGTATGCATTTTGACCGTTACAAGCCATTTCCCTGTCCCCCTCCTAGCAACACTCACTAATCTGTGTCCAGCTTGGCTGTCGTGAACAGAGATCTCAGGGACAATTTTTTTTTTTTTTTTTAATAAATTTATTTATTTATTTTTGGCTGTGTTGGGTCTTCGTTTCTGTGCGAGGGCTTTCTCTAGTTGTGGCAAGCGGGGGCCACTCTTCATCGCAGTGCGCGGGCCTCTCACGGTCGCGGCCTCCCTTGTTGCGGAGCACAGGCTCCAGACGCACAGGCTCAGCAGTTGTGGCTCACGAGCCCAGTTGCTCCGCAGCCTGTGGGATCCTCTCAGACCGGGGCTCGAACCCGTGTGCCCTGCATTGGCAGGCAGATTCTCAACCACTGCGCCACCAGGGAAGCCCCCTCAGGGACAATTTTGAGCACACCTGGGGTAGGCATGCGAGAGTGTCACTTGGATAAACACCCCGAAGTAGGATTGGAAGGCCAGAGAATATATGAATGTGCACCTTCAAAATATGATGCCAAACGCTGAGCACAAGAGACTCTGCAACAATGTTTTCGGATTTAAAACGTGTTCTCAATCAAACACGTGTAGAATGGGGTCTTCAGTTGCATTTCCCCGTTAGGTAATGATGGTAAAGTCTTCATATATTTATTGGCTCTCTGTGTTTGCTCTTGAATAAAATATCTATTCGTTAATGTTGATCACTGCTGCATGTTTTGTTTTGTTTCCGCTATTGAAATAAAGAACTTCTTTATAGTCTTTTTTTTTTGAATTTTATTTTATTTATTTTTTATACAGGAGGTTCTTTTTAGGTATCTATTTCATACATATTGGTGTATATATGTCAATCCCAATCTCCCAGGTATACATTCTTGATATGAATTGGTTTATTTCTATGTTTTCCACATTTTGTCTCCCAAATTGTAACTTACTCTCTGACTTTCCTTAAGTTTATTTCGATAAACAAAAATTTTAAATTTAAATATACTCAAACATTTTCATTTAAAGTTTTTAGTTAATATATTTTGTGTGTCATTTAATAAATCATTCCTTATTCCAAGGTATAAAAGGTATCTCTATTTTCTATGAGAAGTTTTAAAGTTTTGTTTTTGACATCATTAAAAACATTAGCATGGTACAATTTTTACAATAGGTAAACCAATATTGATGCTTTATTATTAACCAAAGGTAATAGATTCATATTTCCTTAGTTTTCATCTAATGTTCCTTGTTAATCTTTCCCATAAAAATCCTTCTATAGATTAGATTTCTGTGCTAACAATTACTTACTCTGAAATTAATAGCGATTTTAGTATTTTCTTTCCATCGTACGTCCTTATTTTTGGTGTTGTTTATTGGTATTTGTGCTGATCAGGACTTTCACTTCAGGGTTAACGAAAGTTCTGATAGCTGACTTTTATGTTTCATTCTTGATTTTAAAGGGACTGTTTCTAAGATGTCCCTCTGTAGGATAATTTCTTTCTACATATTCCTGTTTTTTTGTTTGCTAATTGTAATACACATTATTTTTCAGATAAGGATAGCTTGTCACTTTCTTCTTTAGAAAAGTGTTTTTTAAACCATACACGAGGGTTCATATTTTTAAGCAAGCGCCTCTCTGATGTATAACATACCTACAGGAGGGGCGTATCACATAAATGTACCACTCGATGGATTTTCACAGGTGTGTAGATGAGCGCACACGTGTAACTAGCACCAAGACCAGGAAACAGAAGGCTGCAGGTCCCACAACCTGCCTCATTCCCCCCACCAGTTACTATCCCATCCTCAAGGGCAGCCAGGTCTAACCCCATAGTTTTGCCTTTTGTGTCCTTTGTATAAATGGAGTCATACTACACACACTGTCTTGTGCCTTGATGTTTCCACGCAACAGAAGAAGCATTCGTATTTCTGGGCATCACTGTGGACCGTTGAGTCTCCTGCTGCAAAGGATGTCATACATATGAGTATCCTAAGGCTGATGCATGTGATCTACTTGGGAAACGTCTATCTGTAGACTCTAGTGAATAGTGCTGGCATAAACTCTTTCTATGCCTTGTGAAGAGTCTGTGCACACATTCTGTGTGGTATGAACCTAGGAATCGAATCGCTTTGCATAAGACATAGATTTGTGGAGCTGCAGAGAATTCTTCCAAATGGCTTCACAAAGCAACAGGACCACATTCTACTCATTTACTCCACATCTTTGTCAAGACCTGCCGTTGTCTGTCTTCTGTACTTTGAGCATTTTGGTAGATACATATTGGCAATGGATTGTGCTTTAATTTGCATTTTCAGGATGACTAATGAAGAGCAGTGGATTTTCATATACTTTATTGACCATTTGAATGCTTCTTTTTATGAAGTGTCTCTTCAATCTTTGGCCTAATTTGATTTTGAGATGCCTGCCTTTATATTGTTAATTTGTATGCATTTTTCATTATGTTCTAGACACAAGCCCATGTGTTATATGTTTTACAGGAATTTTCTCCCAGTCTGTTTCTTCGCTTTCACTTCTAATGGTGTCCTCTGGTGAACAGATGTTCCAATTTTAACAAGGTCAAATATAGCCATTCTTTTTCCTGTATGTTTATCAATTTTTATATCAAGATTAAGATCATTACCTGCTCCAAGGCCATACAGATGTCCTCCTATGTTTTCCTCCAAAAACTTTGTTTTAACCTTTTATATTAGTGCTAAAAAACAATCACCTCTGATTGACATTTGCATATGGTGTGAGGTAACACTGTGATTTTCACTTCCTCATGGATATCCAGTTGGCCAAACATTATTTACTAAAAATCTTAGCCTTTTCTACTTCACTGCAGTACGACTTTTGTCAGGGGATTGTAAATGTGTGAATTTGTTTCTGGACTCTGTTTTGTTCCATTCATCTGTTTACCTACCCTTGCACCTATACCACACTGTCTCAATTAATACAGTTTTATACTAAAATTTTTCATGTAGAATTGCAAGTGACCCAGCTTTGTCCCTTTCCTTCCAGTTGCCATAGTTACTCTTGTTCTTTTGAATTTCCATATAAACTTCAGATTCAATGTATCAATTTCTATACACTCAAAAAGAAAAAAAAAAACTCCTGGAATTTTTATTGAGGTTACATTAAACCTATTGAGTGATTCATAAAGACTGTCATGTTTACATTACTGAGTCTTCTAATTAACAGACATGGAGTACTTCTCTATGTATGCTTTTAATTATTCTCAAAAAATTAAAGGTTTTAGTATGCAACAGTGCTTCTCAAACTATCTGTAGTGAAGAACTAGTTTTCTGTTTTGCTTTTAAAAAATATCATTTAAATTATTTGATATGTATTTTTTCCTGATATGCAAAACATATTGAATTGTGTATATTTATTCTTATCCAGCATTTTTGTAAAATTAACTTCTTAGTCCTAATAGTTTAGAATCTGTTCCAAATACATAATCATGTCATCTAAAATAATAGCTCTATTTCTTCCTTTTCAATTCAAGTGGATTTTATTTTATTTTTTTCCTTACCATATTGCTCTAGCTTTGGCCACTATTGCAATGTTGAATAGATGTCATTCTATTCTCAATTTGTCCCATTCTCAATTTGTATTTCAGTGGGAAACCTTAAGTATAGTATTTAAGTTATTTTTGCAGATATACTTTATTTGATTAGAGAAGTTCCCTTCTGTTCCTATTTTGCTGAGGTTTTTTTTTTTTTTCTTTAACACGAATGGATGTTGTAGCTTTTCCTACATCTAGTAAGATAATAATATGAGTTTCCTTGGTGAAGTAAGGCTGTCCAAAACTGTATAGTAAAGGCATTCCCAATAACACATTTTTTTCCATCAAGGTTTACTTTGTTATATATTAATGTTGCCGTGCCAAACTTGTTGGGTTAATATTTGCCAGGAAGTGTTCTTCTTTTTATTCTCAGACCTCAGTCATATTTTAGGTCTGATAATATTGACGGCATGCATATGGATTTCTGGTCTTAAGACAATTTATCATTTCATAATTGGTGCAATGAGTTTACTTACATTTATTATGATTGTTGACATATTTGATCATTTCCATTGATCATAATTAATCAAAATCAAAATTAATCATAATTAATCATAATTAATCCATTATTTATATATTTTTCTTTGTTACTCTTTTAAAAATTAATATATTTAGCATTTCCTAATAAGATACTGAGGTTTTTTCCTCCTGATGCCAAATCCATGGTGTCTTTTCCAACACCACTTCAACCCTCTGTCACCAGCTGTGTGTCCTACTATTCAATTCATTTCTGACACTAACCACCTAGAGCTACTGCAGAGCCCACAGGTTAAGGGCTCAGTCCCACAAGACTGCCCCACATCAGATGCCAACTGAAAACAAGAGCCCAGGCTACCCACAGTTCTGCTCAGCCAAATACAGTTTTGTATCTGTCCCCATCCCACAGAACTCAGGAAAACACTGTACTTTCTTTTACCAGGTTATTATAAAGGATACAACTCAGGAACAGCCACACGGAGGAGAAGCATAGGGAAAGGAATTGGAGCAGGATGGGTGGAGCGTCCACTCCCTCTCTGGGACACCACCCTCCCAGTGTCTCCACAGGGTCACCAACCCAGAAGCTGAACCCCATGTTTTAGGGCTTTTTATGGAGATTTCATTACACAGATAAATGTGATAAAGTCATTGGCCTTTGTTGATTGAATTCCATCTCCAGCCCCTCTCCCCTCCTTGGGGTTGTGGTTTGGATTGAAAAATCCAACCCTCTAACCATGCCTCGGTCTTTCTGGGGACCAGCTTCCATCCTGAGCCTTTAGGGTGCCCCCACCACCAGTTATCTCATTAGCATACAAAAGAGACTCATCACCCAGAGACTCCAAGGATTTTAAGTAGCTGGGTGACGGATGGAGAGACCAATATTTATTATTTTCTCTTACACCACAGACACAAACTTCAGCAAGCCCTTATGTCTACTGTTGGGGCTTTGTCAAAACCCCTATCATGTTGATTGTATCTATACCTTAATTCCAAGTTATTTTAGACATATTTTCTCTTTTTACTTAGTCTTAGTTCTCTCCTAGTTTGATAAGAACATCCAAGTTTCCCAAGATATTTGACTATCTTTATTTCAGATATTTCCTTTAACATCTCCTTTTTTATTAAAAAAAAAAAAAAACCTGTTTTCATTATGGTACTTTGTGCGGCAAAGCTTCTGAGCTCTTGTATTGTTGAGAGTATCTTACCATGCCCTCATATTTGAATGACAACCTATTTGGAGAAAAATACTATTTTCCAAGTTTGAAGTACTTTCCTTTAATGCTTTGAACACACTACCCCATTATCGTCTTATACATTCACATACTATAGCAATATTCACGTACAAAAAGAACAAACAGGAAACTTTAAGAGCTTACAAAAATAAAGAAAAGATCACATACAAAGAAACAAGAATGAGATTAATAGATTTTTCAACAGTAACCCTGGGTGCAGGAAATACATTTATTAGATGCATTTTAATTTTTGATCAGTTCTTACATTTCTATTTCTAATGCCATCTGAAATCCATTTTCTCTTTTTTTTTCTCTGAAATAGGTGTGCTCAAACGCCTTGTTACTTCAGCTCATTTTCCCCCAGAGGAGAGGTCAGGCCCTGTCCGTGTTTGCTCAGGAAGCTCAGAGGATGAGGTGGCGAGTACACACCAGGGTGGGACACAGGTGACCAGCCAGTGAAGGCGGACTGCCCCCCGGGTGCCCCAGGGAGGAGGGGCAGTGGGAGGATGCTGTCTAGATTATTATACTTCTGCTCCCTGGAAGTTAGCTGGCCTCTACTGCTTTTTCTCAGCTTCTCACAGAAAGAAGCATCAGTGTTTCCATGGCTTCCTCCTGGGCTCTGGACCTGAGCTTCCAGGTGGAGCAAAAATGGAAGCCCTCACTGTCTGCCCCGGGCCCACGTTGGGGGAGCAGGTACAGGGCTCCACCAGCTTCCCCAGCCAGGCCAGGCCCATCCAGTGGCCACCCCAGGGGCCCCTCACAATTTTATCCACGAGCGGTGCTCCCCCGTGTCTGCTCAGAGCCAGCAGTGAGGCTGGTGGCACTCCTGGTGGCTGAGGCTGCCACTTGAGGGGGCGGAACCTGACTCAGACCTGGCCTCTCTCTCCACCTGCCACTTTGGAGCTGCTGTGGAGTCACCTGCATTCTGGGGTCATAGCTGTCCTCTCGCAATACTCCTACCCTCCTCTGGCTTCCACTGTGGTTGCCTGTTGTGTCTCAACCTTGATTCAGGGCTCTGCATGCTTCCCCATTTTGGGTTTTGGTTTCTCTTTCTTATTATTTTAGAGAAAGGTCACTCTAAAATTAAAATATAGTATGCCCTTCAAATCCAGAAATGGAAAGTGACTTCTGAATTGAGAACTGGAGCCTCATCGAGTCTGGGACTGACCTGAGCAGATAAAGTAGGGGAGAGAAGGCAGCGGGGGGTCAGAAAGGACCTGCAAAGGCCAAGGATCGCTGGACGAGGCGTCTCGCAGCAGCGTGGCACGGGATGGCTGGTGACCGGGCCCTGGCCACCAGCTCTTATCCTGAACAGCTCTGCAGTTGTGGACAAATTCTTAGGGCCTCAGAACATCAGTGTCTTTACAGAGAAAATGAAGTCTGGGGATAAAAATATGTTAAATTTTGAACTTTGCAATGTTAAATCCTATGAATGCCCATCATACACACAAACACCAAGGAGGTGGAAAGAAGCCTCTGGTTTCTAGAACATATCTTTCCAGGACTTTAGAGCCCAAGGATCACAGCTGAAGTGACTCAGGAAGAAGGTGCTAGAGAGTGTAGGTCCAGCTGCTAAGGGCACGGACTGGGAGTGGACGCCAGGGTGGAATGTCTGACCCCACTTGGAGCAGTGGACCCGTGGGGTAAATTCTCAACCCCCATGCCTCCCTCACCTCCTCCTCTGTGGAGTGAGGGTAGTGGTAGATCCCATCTCTCGGAGCTGCGTGGGACACCTGGGTGGTGCCCGCCACGGCCCTGCATGTCCTAAGCACTCGATAACTCTCTCCTATTTCCCTCAATCATCGTGTAACTTTTGCTGTTGGGGACCAGTTAGGAAAATGTGTCACCTCACAGCTATACAACTTTACGATGAACCAACTGTACAAATATTGATTCTCTGTAACAAAGGGCTAGGTCTTCCCAAAAGCTGTGTAGACAAGGGAGCGGGCTACATGCCAGCCCCTCGCTCCAGACCCCCGTGGCTGCAGGGCTGCTTCCTGGGGAGCTGCTCTAGTCACAAGCACTTGACACAGCTGCCACCCAGGTGCCACGTTTATATAAACAAGTGTGTATATAATTAGTGTATATTATTAAGGACATATAATTATTTTTACACAATTGATACTGTATGCTTTTCATCAATGACTGTGTATTTGGGAAAGTTGAGGTCCATGGCTTCTCATGGCTCCGTGAAATGCCATCCTGTTTTCAGTTACTGGAATAGATGCCCTACAAGGCTCCCTCTCTCCCTCCCACCTCCCTTTTCTCCTTCTTCCCTCCCCCTCCTTCCCTCCTTCTCTTTCTTCTTTCCCCCCGCCCCCGTTCCTTCCCTCCCACCTTCCTTCTCTCCTCTTCCCTCCCCCTCCTTCCCTTCCTTCCATAAACAAACTTCCCCGAGTAATGGGATGACCAGGCAACATTCAAAGTTCTTGGGACTCTGAAATGGATCCCGAGGTCCTGCTGTCCAGAGCTCCCATGGATTGCCAGTGTATTTTTGTTTATTCATGAATTACGCTGGCACCAAATGTCAGTGCTCCCAGTTGCCACAGCTAATGGGCTTACTGTGTGCAGGGGGTAGTCAGGGGCTGTGCCTCCAAGCCAGGCTGGGAGCTTTGAGAACACCGCGGGTGGGGGTCATCCCAGGAAGGGAACTCCAGCAGGTGCCTGGGCAACAGGGACTTTATGTAAATGAGAGAGAGAGACAGAGTTACTGCTTCGGGGAGAAAATGGTCAATCTGCACGTCATCCTGTGTTTAGACACAGACCCGAGTTAGATGACTGACCCTCCTTGAGAAGCTTCCAGACAACGTGCAGGTGGTGACGTATGTGTTTCCCCATCACGTGGAAAATCACCTGAACCATCAGGCAGCTCATCTGCAGGGTCCGAGGAGCACCTTTCAAAAGGGAGACTGGCTTCTTCATCCAAGGAGGAAAAGCCCACGTCCAAATATTGAAACTAAACTTGTATGAAAAGGGCAGATTCCCAGCCGTGCCATGTGAAGGTGGGAAAGAAAGACACGGAAATATCGAAGGATTCACGGGCTCCCTTTCCTACTTTCCCTCCCGGGGGATTAAAGGGCCGACTAGAAACGCATTTCTAATCTGTGTAATCAGTCCTCCCCGGCTGCCAACGGAAGCTCCTCGATTCAGTGCCATCCGGCTAACTAGGCTAACCCTAGGTTTTATGGTCCCCTTGCTGAGAATCAGGCCAAGACAAATTTCAAGATGAACTCGGAACTATTTGCGTTATTAGTCTGTAATTCTCATTGGCAACTTTTCTCTATCTTTGGCCATAAATTATCTAATCCCTTTTATTAGAGAGCATTTATTAAGCACCTATGCAGTTCCCAGAAGTGTGCTGAGACCCAGGGGATGAGGAATAATAGGGCAGAATCTCTGATGAAGTTGCAGACGCGAACATGCCAAAGCGGGAGGGAGGTCCTGGAGAGACTCGGGGGGAAACCCCTAGTAGGGCCTCAGAGGCTTCAGGAGCAGACAAGATGCAGGCTGGCATCCACAGGAGTTACAGCCCCCGGTTTTCCCCTTCAGTCCAGGGGAGGAAAGAAGGGCTTGGGGGAAGCCCAGCCAGCATACCTGTGAGCCTCTCCAGAGGGCAGCCGTGACCCCACCGCCCTGAGCCTCCCACCCTGGTGTGTGCCAGGCCCAGACCAGGCAGGTGAGGGGGACCTGCCAGCGGGACAGCCCAGAAACAACTACTCCAGGGCCAAGGGTAAGGCCACTATGCCAGACATAAACTACAGAGAAGAGTGCAGACAGTTCCTTCTGGGTGGAGGACTGAAAGGTGCTTGTGGGAGCTCTGACAATTCACCTTGGTCTTAAAAACGGCTTACGTTTTAGAACGTGGAGAAGTGTGAGAGGAGCATTCCAGGCAGGAGACCATTGTCCATCACCAGCAGGGGCATCCGGGCATGAGAGCATGCCAGACTTCAATGGAAGTTCCTGGATTGGGGTCAGAGGACCCAGCAGAAATGAATGGGGCAAGTAGAGGACTTGGGATGACGGGCGGGGTGGTGGTGCGGGGGAGGGAGTTGGAGGTTATTTCAGGAGAAAAGGGATCAGTCACAAGTTTTGGAGGAAGACAGGACATCCACGGTGATAGGCAGGATGGACGGGAGAGTCTGAAAGCAGTGACGTTCCAATCCTAGGGGTGTCACCTGGACCTAAATGAGAGAGCCAGGATGGAGACTGCGGAGCAGAGGAGACCTTGGAATGTCTCAGTTGGGGGCCTTGGTGATAGGTTTGACATGTAGGGCATTCTGCAGGGAGGAGTAGAGGAGGGCAGAAATATTAAACCTGGACTGGCTAAGAAAATGGTGATTTCATGAAGGAGACAGCGGCCCATGGGAAATGCCCGGGCGGAAGGGAAAGTCAGCGTTGGGGGGTGCTCTGGGCTCTGTTGGGTGCGGCCTCGGGCTGGGGGCCAGTTGCCTCCTTCCGCCACCATTCACTAAACCTGGGTAAATTACTGAAATAGCAGAGCGCTGTTTTAGGGATTTAAAAAACAGTGCCGATTGTTTCCTAAATACAAAGTAACATGCATCCATTGTGAATGAACTGGGAAATACCAGAATGCACCAGATATATGGTGATAGGAAAAAATAGGAAGGCTAAGTCTAAACATCTCCCACAGAGAGTGGGTCTTGTTACCCAAGGGCTCTTTCTCTGCTGAGACCATGCTGGGTTGGGGTGGGGATGGGAGGTGGGATAGCTGTACTGTTCTGGGCAGAAGGAGAAGAATTAGAACTTTCTAGGGAGCTCACGTAGGTGTGAAGATCTGAATATGAGAAGTATGAAACAGCGGGAACTGAGACGCCATTGTCCTGTGTCTTCCGTGGCCCCCAGTCACCCTCAGCTGTCAGCACACTCTTGACATGCGGGGGAAGAGTAGGTTCAGTGAATCAGGGCTGGGGCAGCCCAACCCTATCACGCTCTTAGATTCCAGAACCCAGAACAGAGAACGAGGCCTGGAATTGAGAGACGTCGTGGGGAGCCCTGAGTTTCTCAGAGGTTATGAAGTTGGGCTTCGATGGGTGTTAGCATGAAAGGCATCTTGAATACTGATCACAATGGAAAGCAAAAACTCAACCATAGCTACCTGGTTTATTCTATTTATGGTTAAATTATCCATATGTAATTTGGTTCATTTTTACTTACTCAAAATATTATTAAACATCAACTTATTCCACTCCCTACTCCAGGCAGAAGAAACAGTAAAATAAGTAAAGAAAGAAAATAAGAAAATAAAGTAAGTAAAATAGTTAAAAAAAAAAAAAAAGAAAAAGGATGCCAGCCTTCCCCCACAGAACTTAGATGTTGGGGAAAATGATATAAACCAATGCAAGTAAATATGTAAAACCCCTCACTAGCAAATCCAGCCGTCACACAAGATACAAGTAATAGGGGTGGAAACTGGCTCCAACCTCCTACCCAGCTTCCATTCCCAAGTGGAAGGGAACTGAATTTCTTAGCTCCAAAGACAGGGAGAAATGGACCAGCCAGGTGGGGACACAGGGTGGGGGGATTCTCTGGGTCCGAGCTTCCTGCTTTGAGCAGCTGAGACACCTGCCAACTAACCCAGATACTCCTAGGACTGTAGCCACTGGGCTGGTAGAGCTGGTGACCCCGTGTGATGGTTAGTTGTGTTTGTCAGCTTCTCTGGACTACAGGGTGCCCAGGTATCAGGTCAAATACAATTCTGGGTGCTTCTGTGATGGTGATTTTGGTTGAGATTAACATTTGAAACAGTGGACCCTCCTGATGTGGGTGGGCTTCATGCAATCCCTCAAAGGCCTGAAGAGAACAGAAAAGGCTGACCCTCCCCCAAGGAAGAGGGAATTCTTTCTGCCCATGGCCTTTGAACTTGGCCGTCAGCTTTTTCCCCACCTTTAGCCCAGAACCACATCATTGCCTTACCTGATTCTCAGTCCTTTGGACTCAGACTGGAACTACACGTCAGCCACCCTGGGTGTCCGCCTTGCCTACACAGTCTGAAGGTCTTGGGAGCTGCCCATCTCCTATAACCCTGTGAGCCAATTTCTTATAATACATCATATTGGTTCTGTTTCCCTGGAGAACCCCCAAAACACACCACAGTGTCCAAGATCATCTCCACTGATATTGACAGATGCCACCAAACTTGGGCAGGGTCTGGGAAGGATGTGAATCATGCAGTTGGACCCCTGCTATCTGTATGGACTCACCAGCTATCCGGTAACCTCAATCACACAACTGGAGTTATTGGATTTCACACGTGATTGGGTTTTACTATCTATGGATGTCAGAGGATGATAGATACCACAGAGAAAAACAAAGCAGGTGATCTTCGACAGCCTCACTGATAAAGTAACATTTTCTTTCAAGTTTCCCCTGACCCATACAGGCAAACTTTATTTGTGTAGTTTATAGCATGCTGAAGATCGAATTTCATTTTATAATGTAATTTATAACAATTCAGTTATAATTCACATATCATAAAAATCACTCTTTTGATGTGTACAGTCCAGTGGGTTTTAGTATATTCACAGAGCTGTGTAGGATCACCACTGGTTATTAGAGAACATTTTCATCACCCTGGAAAGAAATTCTGTACCCTGTACCCACTGGCGGTCATCTGTTCCCTCCTGCAACTCCTGGAAATCACTAATCCACCTCCTATCTCTATGGATTTCCCTATTCTAGACATTCTATGTAAGCAGACTCTTTGGTGATTGGCTTCTTTCAATTAGCATAATGTGTCCAAGGTTCTTGCATGTCGAGGCATGTGTCAGTACTTCATTCTTTCTTATGGCTGAAAAGCATTGTATTCTATATATGTGATACTTTTTATTTATTCTTTATCCGATTGATGTGCGCTTGGTTGTTTTGCACATTTTCGTTGTTAGGAATAGTGCCGCTGTGACCACTCATACACAAGCTTCTGTGTGAGCGCATGCCTCGATTTGGGGTGATATTTACCAAGCAGTGGCATTGCTGAGTCAGATGGTAACTCTGCGCTACCATGTATCTTGAGAAATAGGCAAACTCTTTCCTAAAGTGACATTACCATTTTCAAATCTCACCAGCAATGTACAAGTATTGCAATTTCTTCACATCCTTGCCAAAACTTGTTATTGCTTGTCTTTTTTCTTAATTTTAGCCAACCCATTAGGTGTGAAGTGGTCTCTCATTGTGGTTTGGATTTCTCTAATGATTAATGATGTTGAGCATCTTTTCATGTGCTCATCCACCATTTATATATCTTCTGTGGAAAAATATCTTTGCCCACCTTTAACTCTATTTACTTTTATTGTTCACTTGTAAGAGTTGTTTATGTATTTGAATACAAGTATTTTATCTGATATATGATTCACAAATATTTTCTCCCATTACATAAGTTTTCTTTTAACGAACTTTTGAAACACAAAAGTTTTAAATTTTGATGAAGTCCTATCTCTGGTGTGATATCTAAGAAACAATTGCCTAAACCAAGGTCACAAAGTTTTATTGTGATGTTTTCTTCTAAGAGTGTTACAGTTTTATCTCTAGTGAGAGCCAATAATCTTATTTAGAAGAGTCATATTCTAGAGTCAATGGTGAATTAACTTTTGTATATGGTGTGAGGTAGTGAGTCCAACATCATTCTTTCACATGTGAACACTACTTGTTCCAAACAAAGGTTTGTTTCTGGACTTTCAGTTCTATTCAATTTATTTATATTTCTATCCCTATGCTAGCACCACACTACATTGATTACTGTAGCTTTGAAGGAGGTTTTAAATTTTAAAAATGTAAGTCTTTTAACTCGTTTCTTCTTTTTCAAGGTTGTTTTGACTCTTCTGGATCCATTGCATACCCATATGAATTTTATGATCAGCTTGTAAGTTTCTCCAAATAAAACGACATTTGGGAATTTGATAAGGATTATGTTAAATCTGTAGGTCAGTTCGGGGAATATTATCATCTTAACCATCTTAAGTCTTCTGATCCATGAATATAGGGTTTTTGTTCCATCTGTTTAGATCTTTCTTAATTTTTTCAGCAATGGTTTGTGGTTTTCAGTAAACAAGCTCTGCCCTTCCTTTGTTAAATATATTCTTAAGTATTTAACTCTTTTTGCAAATGGACTTGTTTTTAGTAATTTTTTGGATTGTTTACTGCAAGTGTATAGAGATACAATTGAGTTCAAATGTACCCTGAAACCTTGCTGAACTTGTTTATTAGTTTGAATAGTTTTGTGTGTGTGAGGGTTCCTTAGGATTTTCAATATGCATGATTATGATATCTGTGAATAGAGATAGTTTTCCTTTTTCCATTCCAATTTGGATGCTTCTTATTGCTTTGTCTTGCCTAATTGTCCTGACTGGGCCTCCAGTAAAATGTCTAATAAAAGTAGTGAGAACAGACATCACTGTCTTATCCCTGATCTTAAGCGGTATTTTACCATTGAGTATGACATTAGCTGTGAGATTTTTGTATATATCTTTTATCAAGATGAGGAAATCTCTTCCTATTCCTAGATTCTTAAATGTTTTTTATCATGAAAATGTGTTGGAATTTGTCAAATGTTTTTTCTTCATATACTGACACGTCGTGTTGTTTTGTTCTTTATTCTACTGATACGGTGTATTATATTGATTGTTTTGGGGATGTTTAACTAACACTGAAATCCCGTTTGGTCATGGTATATAATCGTTTTTATATGTTATTGGATTAGGTTTGCTAGTATTTCATTGAGAATATTTGCCCTTACATTCATAAGAAATACTGGTCTGTAGTTTTCTTGTGATATTTGTGTCTGTTTTATTTATGATATCTGGTTTAAAGTCTGTCTACTAAGCCTAATGTCTGGGCTCCTTAGAGAGAGTTCCTATTAACTGCATCCCCACCCCACTTTTGTACATATATTCAGCTTTCTTTGTGTGTCTCTAAATTGTGTTTTTCAGTTTTCTGGAGAAATAACTGACATAGGTCATTGTATAGGTTTAAGGAATACAGCAGGATGGTTTGTTTTACATTTATTGTAAAACGATTACCACAATAGGTTTAGCTAACATCCATCTTATAATGTAAAAAGAGAAGAAAGAAAACAGCATTTTATTTATGATGAGAACTTATAGGATTTACTCTCTTAACTTTCATATAGATCATACAGCAGTGTTAGCTCTGGTCTCCATATCGTACACTACATCCCTACTACTCATTTATCTTATAACTGGAAGTCTGTACCTTCTGACCACCTTCCTCCAATTTTCCCTCCTCCACCATCCACATGTGGTAACCACGAGTCTGATCTTTTTTTCTAAATTTGTTTTTTTTTAAACATACATACGAGTGAGATCATACAGTATTTGTCCTTCTCTGTCTGATTTATTTTACTTAGCATAATGCAAAATGCCTTCAAGGTCCATCCATGTTTTTGTAAAAGGTAGGATGTCCTAATTTTTAATGGGTGAATAATATTATAGACAATTTAATTGTATACACAAAGAATATACACTATGTGTAATATATACAAGAATATATTATATATGCAATAACAATAATATATTGATTTTAGTGTGTGTCTCATAAGTTTTTTCTGAGAACTGTACATTTTAAATAATATAATGTAACAATTCTGGAAATCAGATTGCCCTTCAACCCCCGTGCTTATTGTTGTTTCCGCTGTTCGTTAAGTTACTTTCTCAAACTATTTCTGTAAAATTTGTGTTCTTTGCTGTGTGTGGCAGCTAAGGTCTCTCCTTGGTTAGTTCAGTTTTCTGCTAATGATTGGACATAGATTTCCTTTAATGCCTTCATCAATAAGCCTCTCAGGCTTTGCTGAGGGGCTCTGTGTGTCTTTGAGCTGGACTTTCAATTCTTTGGCAGGCAGTTTACAACTGTGCCTCAGCCTTCACTTCCTGCATTCACAGAGCCTCAAGGTCGGTCCAGGTGAGAGACTGAGCCCTTCTCAGGTCTTTCCTGGGCTTGTGCACAGCCCTGCACATGTGTGTGGCCTTCTACATCCCCAGGAATATTTCAAAGTTTTGCAAAGCCCCTTGTGGACATTGTGTTCCCCCAATTTTCCTTTTAAGATTTTTAAACCAGTTTCCATTTTCTGCAGCTGGTGTCACTGCTTCAGGCAGCTGCAGCATTAAGCAATCACTGCTGATGGTTTCTGACAAACATCACGGGTACATAGCTTGTTTGCAGAGTGAGCTCTGAGTCAAGTCAAATAAAAACTATTCCTTTGAGTGGTTGTTTCCAGTTAACTGTCAAACAGGTCACATAGTGATAGTTCTCTAGCTTTGGAGATTTGGGGGGAGCTCCAGACTCATTCAGGCCCTGCAAATGGCCGTCAGGCTGCTAGTTTTTATACCTACCATGGTTCTGAGGCTACCGATTTTCACCATATGTGATGGTTAATTTTATATGTCAAGTTGGCTGGGCCACGAGGTGTCCAAACACTTGGTCAGACATTACTCTGGGCATGTCTGTGAGTGTTTCTGGATAAGATTAACATTTGAATTGTTACGCTGAGTAAAGCGGATCGCCCTCCCCAGGGTGGGGGGGCCTCATCCAGTCAGTTGGAGACCTGCATAGAACAAAACGGCTGAGTAGGTGGGAACTCCCGCTGCCTGTCTGGTTGAGTTGGAACATTAGTCTTTTCCTGCGTTCGAGCCTGAACTGAAGAGTTGGCTCTTCTGGCTTTACAAGCCTGCTGGATCTCAGACTGTCATGTGAACTGTAGGCTCTTCTGGTTCTCAGGCCTTTGGACTTGGACTGGACCTGGAGCTCCACCATCAGCTCTCCTGTTCCCCCTTGCCACCTGCAGATATTGGGATTTCTCAGCCTACATAATCATATAAGCCAATTTCTCATAGTAAATCTATTTTCTATATTTATATATAGAAAATACATACTAGGTTATATGTACCTGTGTGTGTGTGTGCGGGCCCTGTTTCTCTGGAGCCATCTGACTGACGGACCGTGATTGCAAGGGGCATTAAAGCTATTGGCTTCTAAAGTTGCCACAGAGTAGGGGAAGGGAAGTGGGAGTGGTGTAAGTCAAAAGGCCACAAAGTTTACTATTTTTACTGAGATTCGGCCATTTTTCCTGAAAAGAAAAATTTCTTGAGTTGTTGCAAGACTTTGTTTAATGTACAGAGTTCTGAAAAGGTTGATTTTGGTAAATTTTTCCAGCATTCTCATTGCTTTTACGGAAGAGTGGATTTTCCGAGGCCCGTGCCCCATCACCCAGAGTGCTTCTCTGTCCCCCACATTTCCCTGCTATCTCTCTGGTTCTCCTGAGAGACAACGAACAGTGGAGGTTTCGCCTTGGGTGGATTAATTCAGAAGCCAAATGCAGGATCTACAGGAGCAGAGAGAATTGGGGAGTAGGCTGATTTGGAAGGGATTTGACTCATCCAGGAATGACTATGCCTCAGTCTGGGTTGCTGTCAGGGAAAATGTGGAAAGACCAGTCAGTAAAGGCTTGGCATCTTAGGCAGGAGAAAAACGCAAGGGATGCCTGCAGTTTTGAAAGGTCCTCGTCAGTTGAAAAGGGAAGCTGTAAGGACACCGTGTACTGAATAAGCCTGGCGTGCCATGGGCCAATCAAGAGAGATGACCTGCAGCTGGACATGCAGGACCTGTGCATGGGGAAGGGAGGACAGGTAACGGGTCAGATCTGGGAGCTGTGCGGAGACCTTAGAGGTAACCATGGGGACAGTGCACCCTTCACTGGGGGTCTGGCAAGGCAGGGAGTCCTGGGACTGGACAGGATTCTGTGTTAACAGCGATGAACCAGACACCAACCAAGCCGGCTTGACAAGCAAAGACATCGTGATGCGGAAAGTAGCACAGTACCTGAGAGACACAGAGAACACAGGCTGGGAATGTCAGGGCTCCGATGATGTGATCTGAAAGCAGAACATGTAGTGTCTGCTGTGAATCTCCTGAAGTCAGTCAGTTTCCAAATGGACAAGTGGTATTTGCCGTGCAAGCAGACACTGCAGCCATGACTCTGAGTTTCCTTCCAGTCGTTCCTGTAATCAAGGGTTAGGTCGGTGTATTTATTCCGTAATCTTTCCAGAGTGCCTGCTCTGTGTTCCGGACACTAGAGAGAGACCCATAAAGCAAAGAGAAATATCCCTTATCCTCCTGGAACTGTGGGGTGAGGCATCTGGCGTCCCGCAGGCCCGTGCTCTGGTTGTCGCTGCCATTATCCCCAGGAAGGGTTTGCTGAGCATAAAGTGGGCAGTCTTAGCCATTGTCGGGGTGGGATGGGAGAGACGGCACCAAGTGGGGACCCTTGATATTCTGCTTCCCAATCACATCATCAGAGACCCTGGCATTCCCAGCCTGTGTTCTCTGTGTTTCTCATGTTCTGTTCTACTTTCCCCAGGGCAGGACCTGGCACCTGCCCCAGCCCAGCTTCCAGCCCAGTGGGGAACTGGACACTGACCCAATGCCTGTCACAGCAGAGCCAGCCTGAGCCCTTGGGAAGACCAGGGGCCCATGGGCAAAGTGGGGTGGCCCTGCCTGCCCAAGGGCCCTGCCTCACCACAGGGCCCCCGTCTCAGTCTGCCCAGGGCTTCCCGGTCCTATGCTAGGCCAGGGCTGAAAAGAGCCAGGATGTCATGCTTCTGTCTGCAGGGGAGGGGTGTGGGATCCTGGCACTTGGAGTGCATTTGTGAGCGTTTGTTCATCCTGGGAGCTGTAGGCTTTGGGCGGGAGATCTCCCGGCTTTAAATCCCTCCTTTGTCACCTCCTTGGGGTGCTGCCCTGGGCGGGGACATTGTGTCCCGACCTCCATACGTGCAGTGACACTGCCACCGCAGGCCGTGTGTGTGTGTGAACACACGAGGGCCGCTCCCACCTAGAGCTGTCCCCTCCTATGTAAGGGGGTGTTTGGTCCCTGTCCACCCTGAGTCCCCGCTCAGGACGGGCCAGAGCAGGCTGACCAGTGGAAGCAGGATGAGTGGAGGGTGGAGGACGTCCGCAGTAAACTACGAGGGGTCACTTGGGACCAGACCAGCCTGCTTTCCTCTCCTTGTCACGTGTCCAGTCCTCGGCGCTAATTGGTGTGTCTGCCTGTTACTTCTCAGAATGCAAGTCGGGTCACGTGGCTTCCCTGTTTGAACCCTGATGCCTTCAGGGCTCCCAGTCCATCGGGGCCTCCCCGGCATCCAGTCTGGCTGCTCCGGCCTGTGGCAGGACCTCCGCAAGCCACCCTGCCTCTCCCTGCTCCCTCCTCCAGGCAGCCCTCAGCTCCTGCAGGGTGGCTCCCCTTGCCAGAGTCTTCTGTAGCCACGCTACCCCCCAACCCCCAGTCCCTTTGCTCTAAGACATTCTCTCTCCCTGTGATTCACGCCACTTTTTCACAGTATGGGATTATTTTGTGTTTCCTTGTTTGTCTCTTTCCCCCAGTTAAGTGTGAATTCCTCAAGTTGCCTGCGCTTAGCTCCTGGTCCAGCACAAACTGGCTACAAGTCACTACTCCTTGAATAAATAAATGCTTGTCGTCTGTGGATGTATGTGTGCCCTACTAGGGGCCCATTTCTCTCCAAGAGAAGCAGCAAATGTTTTCTCTAAAGGGCCAGTGAGCATGTAGTTTTGGCCCTGTGGCCCTGTGGCTGTGGCCTCCACCGGCTGCAGTGGGAAGGCAGCCACAATAGGACTCTAGTTATGGACACTGAAATTTGCATTTCATATCATTGTCATGTATCATGAAATACGATCATTCATAATTTTTTCCAATCTTTTAAGGATGTTAAAAAAAAAATCATTAACCCACAGACTATACAAAAACAGGCATCAGCCCGCATTTGACCACACAGGCCATAGTCTGTTAGTCCTTGCCTGGCCAGATCATAAAAGAGTGCGAATACATGGTCACTCGGTCCATTGATATCCTAGAATGACGACCACGGGCCCAACCCAGGATGTGGGGAGGAGTCAAGATGAATTAGCTGTGAGAATCCTGCCCAGATGTTGTGTGCGCCACCCAGTGGGTGTTCCAGCCTTGAGCCGGGGGCTTCTGCAAGTACAGCCGAGCCACGGACAGACCAGGGAAGTCCCCCCTGGATCGGCTGGAGGCATTGGGGTGGCTCCTCGGTAGGGCAGCACACAAGTTGGGCCTTTAAAAGTTCCAGGGGGGACCTAGAGATTACCATACTAAGTGGAGTCAGTCAGACAGAGAAAGACAGATAGCATATGATGTCACTTACAGGTGGAATCTAACGAATGGTACAGATGAAGTTATTCACAAAACAGAAACAGACTCACACACATAGAGAACAGACTTATGGTTACCAAAGGGGAAGGGGGAGGGATAAATTGGGACTATGGGATTAACAGATGCAAACGATCACATACAAAATAGATAAACAGCAAGGATTTACCGTATAGCACAGGGGACTATATTCGGTATCTTATAATACACTATGATGGAAAAGAACAGAAAAAATGAATATAGATATATACATATATGTATAACTGAATCACTTTGTTGTACACCTGAAACTAACAAAATATTATAAATCAACTGTACTTCAATTAAAAAAAAAAAAAAAAAAAGAGTTCCAGGAGGGCCCGGTGATGAGGGAGCATTGCTGGCTGAGGACAGAGTGTGGAGGAGAGGCCGGGAAAGGTGTGGCCACCCGGGTGTTTATAAGGGGCATTGTAGGAAGATGCAGCCAGAAGCACCCTGAGACTGTGGTGGGTGCCGGCAGCCGGGCCAGGTGGGCTGCCTGCTCTGTCGCGTGCGTTGGGCGACAGACCTCTTCTGCCGGGTAGCGGTAGAGCTGCCGGCACGGTGGTGCCCGGGTGTATTGATAAATGGATCAATGTCAAGGCGGAGGGAGGCCTCCAGTGACATGCCCCGTCCTGACCTGGCCCCGTCCAGCGTTTCTATCAATGACCAGGATAAAAGCGTAAGAGGCCTGCTTGTCAAATTTGCAGATCAAAGCTCAGAGGGACAGGTAATGTGGTGGAAGAAATACTCCGGGTACAGAAAGCCTCCTGACAAGCTGAAACAATGGACTGAAGTAAGTGAGCAAGGTGGAATTATTTAGCAAGGTTAGGTGTGAAGTCTGGCTCGCTGGCTGAAAAAAAAAATCAACCACAAGTGAGGGAGCAGCTGTGGGAGGGACGGCAGGCCTGGCTGATGTGTGGTTCCTACAGTTCCGGCTTCAGGCTTGAGCTGTAGACAGGCTGCCCCCGACCCCCTGGACCCCAGCCCAACAGCAAGGCCCAGCCCAGGGAGGAGCGGGTGGTCTGCTGGCTGCAGAGTCACAGCTGTGCCCAGGTGTCCCCGCCCCTTCCCAGGGACTCAGGCTGGAGGAAGTCACCCAGGGCTGACAGCCAAGGCCACGGGCACTGCGGGGACCTGCAGCCTGCAGGGCAGACAGAGGGTGAAGGCTGCTGGGCAGTGGATGGCTCCACGCAGCCACTCAGGGCCTCTCCTGGGAGAGGAGCCTTCCCTCAGCAGCCCGGCCAGCAGCAGGGAGACAGAAGCTCGGCCGGATTTGAGGACAGACCTCCTGACAAGAGCTGCTGGCTACAGAGCGAGCCGCGTCCTGGTGCCGGAGCTGAGCTGCCAGCTGTGACGGGGAGAGGCTGAACGCCGTCTGTCAGGGACCCGGGGGCTCCTCTCGACAGATGGGGCTGGTCCAGACCCTCATCCCACAGACGGGACGGCCGAGGCCGAGGGGCCGGGCGGTGCCCAGGAAACCCCTTGTCAACGGCTGGGCCTATAACCGTTTCGGAACTTAGCCTCTTGAGTTCTTCCTTTGAGACCCAAACAAAGTTTATTTAAGACACACAGAGGGGGAGCAGCGTGTGTGTTGGGGTTTGGGGTGTGAAACATGGAGCAGGTACACCCCTCCTCTCTCTGGGTAACTGAAAGGATGTGATTCAGGATGACAGCATCACCATGTCCCTGTGTCTACAGGTTGGGGCTAGGGGCGTGTGACCAGCCACGGCTTTTCCTCAAGTGAGAGGAACATCTGGAAAGTGGGGTGTCCTTCCCAGGGCAGGGCCAGGGCCGCCTGGTCAGGGGAGGCCAGTGGGAGAGCCAAGGGCTCCGGCCAAATGCTCACATTCTGACCTGTCACTCCCTCTCCTGCAGAAGCAGGACTGAGAGGAAGGGAGGTGGACACAGGGAGGTGAACCGAGGTCTCCCTCCTGACCCCATGTATGCATTTCCTCAATGACTTGTGTAGGCTGCGTGGGTACAGAGTTGGGGTGTCCTAGAAACACCAGGATTGGAGGAGGAGGAGGAGGAGGGAGGGAGAGGGAGGAGGAGGGGGAAGGGGAGGGGGAGGGGGAAGGGGAGGGGGAGGAGGGGGAGGAGGGGAAGGGGAGGAGGGAGGGGGAGGGGGAGGGAGGAGGGAGGAGGGAGGAGGGAGGAGAGGGGGGAAGGGCACTGGGATCCACACTTAGCATTACTGATGGCAGCAAAGACAGGCTGAAGTGGACCTAAGGAGAGGTCAGTATCTTCCCGTCCACGTCTGGGTTGGCTCGAGGGTGGAAGAGACAGGGGAGGAGCTGTGACATGAGGGACACACTCCTGCTGGACAGAGGGTTGCGGGGGGGCACAGGTGAAGCAGTGCCCTTATGGGACACCAGGATGGCCCCAAAGCTGGAGGGCACAGGGCTCCGCAGAAGGGCAGTGGGCAGCGCCTTCCTGGGTCTCTGAGGTGGAGGCCCTGCTGGGGTTCAGCCGGCCTGAGATCCCCCGCAAAGCCTTGGTCCCCAGGAGGCAGGGGCTTGGGGGGGAAGGGGCAGTCCCGGGGCGGGGCTCTGGGATCTCCCCCTGCCCTGTGTCCTGACCCTGTGCTGGGCTCCCGCGGAGGGAGTCAGAACCTGAAGGGAAACCGGGCAGGTTTTCACTTCCTTGGGCTTTAACTGCCAAGGAAAAGGAGATTTCAATTTGGGTTTTAATTGTTCTCTGGAAACACAGTCATTGGAGGTGTTCTCATGGCCCCAAGGAGGCCCTTACTCATCTTTTCATCCTTAGGGCTCCTTGAAACGTCCCTGAATGCCGGCGGGGACATCGAGAACCAGGGTTCGATTCAACAGACCCCTTTGTGGCCCATGGGAGCCTTCTGGGTGCAAAGCTGGGCCGGCCAGCATGGACTCGAGCAGAGTGGATTTCCACTGGGGGCCGCCACGGCCGGCGCTGCCTCACCAGGGTCTGTGCTGTATGGACAGTCAGCGTGGCCCTTCCCAGAGCTGGCTGTCTTCAGTCTGGGGACCAAGGCAGCTGGCCTCAGGGCTGAAGCTTGCCCACTGAGACTTGTGACCAGAGGCTCGGCAGTTTGAAGTCACTGGAGTTTTGTTAGTAAAATTTTAGCCAGATTTGTCTCCACCTCTCATGGAATTCAAACCCCAAGAGGGAAGGGGACTCACTAGGTGTCCCAGCCTTCAGGGATACTGTAGCAAGTGCCCAGAGGGAGAAGATGGGCGGGAGAGGACTTCTTCTCTGGTTGGCGTTGGCCTGAAGCTGGGAGAAATGGGGGCTTTCGGAAGCACCCCCTGGCTGGGCGACAAGAGTTCAGAGCTTGGTGTTCAAAGCACAGCTGTGCCTCGCGCCAGCTTTGGGGACCTGGCAAGTTCTCTGTCCTCTGCACCTCAGTTTTCCCACTTTGAAAGTGGGAATCGTGACAGCACAGACCTAGCAGAGATGCTTTGAGGACCAAGCGAGTTAATAAGTGAAAAACACGGTCTGCATTCCCCGGCGCTCGGAACTCACCATCAGAGTGACAGCATTTCTGAAGTCATTCATGTTTTACGCAAATTAGATAAAGAGAAATTACTCATTTGCTTGAGTTTCTGAACCAGCAGACAGTGTTTACCTTAGCACGGAAGGTTTTTTTTTTTCTTCCAGTTTTTTTTTTTTTATTGTAAAAGTAGTAAGGGTTGATTAAAAATCTTTCAGAGTATCCAGCCATTCACACCCCTCCTTATACACATTCCTGGAAGCCATCGTCGTTCACAAGTCAATGTGTGCTTTCTCTGGTCTTCACATATTAACACTCGCAGGCATTTTTTCCTGAAGTGGTATCAGAGCAAAACCCTTTTCCTGCACAGCTGCGGGCGGACATGCCCGCAGGTTGCTGGGCGTAGACCCACTTCCCTCTTCCATTTCCTCACTCAGCCATTTCCATCACTTATGTTTCTCTTTTCAATTAGAAACAGCATTGTCATGAATGCGGTTACGCATTAATCTCCGAGCTGTCTGTTTTTATGGATGGACTCCACAGCGTGAGATGTTTTGCAAGGCTCACATACTGATGTATGCTCTCCGATTGCTCCCCAAAGCATTTTCCAGTTTGTGTTTCCACGAAAAACTAAGTTCCCAAAGCTCCTCGTCCCTTTCAGTGTCATCGACGTTTTAGTTGCTTGGCCCTTGCAATGGATTAAAACCATATTTTGTTATTTTTGTGTGTATGACTGCTCATTTCGAGGTTGAATTGGGGAGTTACTTTTTCCCATCTTACATAAAAGGCAAGAAGAGGTGAGCTGATGTCATCAATTGAGCCCCAGGTTTTGCAGGGGGTGGAGCAGAGCTGCTCCAGTCGACCTGTGGGCACTTTGATGTGGACCTGGGGCCACCGGCGGAGGTCAGCACTCAGCTGCCCTCCACTCCCCTGGGCAGCTGGCACTCACGGGCCCTCGGGCTGTGTTCATCTGAAAGGATGAAACTCCCTCCCTGAACCCTGTAATCAAGGGAGCCGGTCACAAAGGCCTGTGCAAGTAAGCCTTTTCCTAACAGAGCCTGTCAGGATTTGAACCCAGGGCTCTGGGAGTCAAGGGCCCTTCCTTTTTCACCTGATGGACTCCTACCTTCTGCAGTTTACAATCCTACTCAAAAATTCCACCTCCCCTGGGAGCCCTTTCTGACCTTCCCAGAGAGCGCTGACTGTGTCCTGCTCCGGACCTTTGCACCTATGATGAAGGGCACCCCACGCCTGCACCTTTCCCTGCAGATGGGCGTCCATCTTTATTCCCCCAGTGCCTGGGACGGTGCTGGACTTCAGTCACCATTTGTGGGGACTGGAAGGACAGGCCCTTTTGGTCTCATTTTGAAATAGTCCCAGGGCCAGAGAGGGCTGGGAGGCAGCGGAGATGCAGCAGGAAGACTTCAGAGACCCCGGTTCCCTGGGGTCTGGGGCAGTCTGGCCTGAAGCCCTAACTTCAAGTGGGATCCAGTGAGGACAGTGAGACCTGGAAGAAGAAAGCAGATTCTTCCTGACAAAGCAGGGGGCGGGGGGCAGGTGCGGGAGCAGGGGGCCCCCGGGTGTGGAGCTGGCTGCTGGGAGGAGCCCCTGAGGGGGCTGCAGTGGAGGAGGGGAAGGGGACGATTCTGCTGCCCAGGGAGCAGGCAGGGGTCTCTGGCAAACGCAAGGGGCAGGACCAGGAGCCCGCTCTGCAGCTCCAAGTGGGGTCATGGCTCCCCCAGGCTGGGCACGGGTAGGCAGGCAGGCGTCAGATGTTTCCTCCTGGTACACTCTGCCTTCCACACGCTCCAGGGGCACAGGGATGCAGCATCTCTCATCCTTCCAATCCTGGAGGAGACGCTGGGGCCTCTGCACCCCTCTTTCCATCACCAGGTGCAAGCTGTCCGCGGCTGACCCACCTGGAGCCATGGTGGGTCTGGGAGAAGCCGCGGCATTCTCTGACCCTGAGGATATTCTCAGCCTAGGTTTACCCTCCGCGGAGTCTCCTCAATCACGCGCCAAACGACAGTCACGCTCACGCTCACTGCAAGACGGGTTCCAGATCGTCCCCCAGCCTGGGTCCCCGGAGCAGGCCCTGTGCCGGGTCAAGATGGTCTGCGGCCTGGACCACAGAACCTGCAGGAGTGGACCCCAGAGACCCAGCAAGACGGTGGGATCTCAGCGCCATCTCCCCCCGTGGCTTGTCTCCAGCTGCAGTTGCCCCTGTACCCGAATTGTCCCGGGTGCTAGGGGTCCCCAGACAAGCGCCTTACAAATAGTTCAGAGAGCCTGCCTTCATTTCAAGAGAATGCTCAGCATATCTTAAATTCCCACGGGGCAGAGGCTGGGCCAGTGCTTTCCTACCTGTTGAAGAGGAAGTGTTTGCCTCCAGGAAAAAAAACAAACAAACACAAAAACAACATCCCTTTTGGCTAAAGCCTGCTGGTTCTATCCTGCTCACGGAATCGCTGAATTCAGAGCTTTTAGCTGTTCTCTACTGGAAGACCCACGTCCCAGATCGCCGCAATGGTGCTGTGTGTACTCAGGGGGAAGAGACTCTTCCCCAAGCCCGCTTTTTCTCTTCTCCGGGTACCTGTTCCCCCACAGTCAGCATCCAGCTTGGGATCTTTGCACGCAGACTTGGGGCAGAGTGAGCGGCTTCAGGAGAAACCAGGAGATGCCCCCGGACACTGAGATCTCCACTTCCTAATTAACCATGGAAATGAGGTCTGCATTTCCATTCTCATTAGGAAGGTTATTCTGTTTCCAGAAGAAAAGTCAGCTCTGCATGGCTTCAGGAAACGGGAGTGATGTTCAAGTATCTGGGTCACTTCGAGTCTCTCTTGTCTTCGAAGGAACCCCGTGGGGTGGATCTTGCTGAGAGCGGTCACCAGCTGCATGGCTAGGAGCTCTCTCGTGCGAACGGCTCAGCCTCCTTCGCTGGACCGTTCATTCGTTCATTCATTCATTCATTCATCAAACTCTGTGTCAGTTCTTGTGAGATGCCGGCTTCTTCAGCAGATGTTTTTATATTAATTCATATGATACCCAAGGAGGAGTCACGGGATGGTGAAAACAACTAGGATATCCGTGTCCTAGATTTGAGCCCTAACTCTGCCGTTTGCTGAAAGATGACCTCAGGCAACCGATTAAGTTCACTTGACCATATCCAAACATCCTCAGTGTCTGAAAGTGTCTTTTTATATGTGTTTTGCTTGAGTCCACATCAGCTGATGCCTGCATTCGGCTATTAGGTCTGTTCAGCCTCGTTTCATCTCTAATGGTTCCTCCTCTCGTTTTCGGGGGTGGGTGATGTTAAGATTGGCGTGGAAGCATCAGGTCAGGTCATCGGACCTGAAGAATATTTCAGTTCAGTGTATCATTGCTTTTTTTGATGTTATTTAGAATGTTTCTAGAATTCTTGAGTTTCTGATAAATGGTAGTTAGATCCAGAGACTTAGTTAGATTTTGGCTTGATTATGTGGGTTGTGCCACTTACTTAGGTCAAGATTACGGGTGTGTCAGGTGCTGCCAGCCTGACCGCTCCATCATAACTGCCCCCTCAACTCCTGGCCACAGGTGTAGCATCCATCAATGACTGTAACTAGAGCCACATGTTCTTTGTTGGTTGCAAAATGATGACTTTGTAATTCTATGATTCTTTCTGAATGTAAAACCTGAAGTATTTCTTTCTTTTTTATATAAATTTATTTATTTATTTTTGGCTTCGTTGGGTTTTCGTTACTGCACGCGGGCTTTCTCTAGTTGAAGTTTGTAGAGGCTACTCTTCCTTGCAGTGCACGGGCTTCTCATTGCGGTGACTTCTCTTGTTGCAGAGCAGGGGCTCTAGGCACGTGGGCTTCAGTAGTTGTGGTACATGGGCTCAGTAGTTGTGGCTCGCGAGCTCTAGAGCGCAGGCTCAGTAGTTGTGGCGCATGGGCTTAGTTGCTCCACGGCATGTGGGATCTTCCCAGACCAGGGCTCGAACCCGTGTACCCTGCATTGGCAGGCAGATTCCTAACGACTGCGCCACCATGGAAGCCTGCCCTGACATATTTCTATAAAACAGTTTTTCCATCAACTTTTTATTTACCCTGGAACATACTTCATACAAAAAGAGCAAAGTCAATTGTGATTCTTCTCTCCTCCCTTTCTCCAATTTTCGGAGGAATGAGTGGTTACATTAGCAACCAACAATGATGACTTCTCTTCTGTTTTTGAGTGTCCTCGTCAATTATGAGTGCTTTCTGTCAATATCGACCATGTTCTTTTGATGTTCAAATTATCTCCTTCAGCCCCATGTCCCTTTGACACAACCATAGTCACGATTGGTAGCTTCATCAGCTTCTGGTTTAGGGTATTCCCCAGGCTCATCTTGCGAAGCTCCTGCCTGAGAACTGGACTCAGCCATTTTTCAGAAAAACCCAGATTCTTTCCAGTGGGAAACTGTGTTTATTTATTTTTTTAAAGCTTATTTTTATTTATTTTTATTTTTATTTTTTTTCGGTACACGGACCTCTCACTGCTGTGGCCTCTCCCGTTGCGGAGCACAGGCTCCGGACGCGCAGGCTCAGCGGCCATGGCTCACGGGCCCAGCCGCTCCGCGGCATGTGGGATCTTCCTGGACCGGGGCACGAACCTGCGTCCCCTGCATCGGCAGGCGGACTTCCAACCACTGTGCCACCAGGGAAGCCCTTATTTTTATTTTTTAATTTTTATTTTGTTTTTATATTTTGGCTATGCTGCATGGCACACGGGTTTTTAGTTCCCTGACCAGGGATCAAACCCACGTCCCCTGCAGTGGAAGCGTGGAGTCTTAACCACTGGACCGCCAGGGAATTCCTGGGAAGCTGCATTTAGAGAACATAATCCAGGTGTGAGGGTGCTCACTGCTCTGGACTGTCAATGCTTCTGGGCATTTTTACTAACCTGGGAAATACACATCAAATATATCTTGAAAGAGAAAGAAACCATTAGTCTACCCCATTTCCAGTTCAGATTTAAGACTGCTGGGTTTTTCATTAACTTCTTCTGTGTTACACCTGCATCTGTTCTCTATTCCGCTGGAAATCTTGACTCCAATGACATCAGCGTAATTACTACTTGTTTCCATCATACAAATATACAAGAGATGGTTTCAAAGTAACAACATGGCTTCTACCAACAAGACTTCTGAATGTGTTCTTTTGTATTATGATATAGCCCTCTAGGGAGGTACAGTCAAAATACTGAATTTAAAGTCAATTATAACTTTTTTCCTGTATGTGTAGGCCACAGACTTGAAATACAGGTTATTTCAGGCTGTTTTCAAACTTTTATGGTTTTATTTTCTCTCTGATTTAGTCTTTTAGAAGTATTTAAAGATGTATGTGGTTTCAAAATCAAATATTTAATAAAAGGTGTTTTCAGAGATGTCTCTCTTTTCTACCTCTTTACCCCCCCCCTTCCCCATAGGTAACCATTTTAATTCGTTTTTGATTTATTGTTTCATTGTTTTATTCCACTTCTTTCCATTTCAACAGAAAAAAAAATTTAGACCATTGTTCTTTTGTGTTTTTTTTTTTTAATTTAATATTATATCTTGGCAATAACTCCCTAACAGTACAGAAAATCCTCTCTTAATTCCTCGTACCCCTGCAGCGCCCCTACTGTGTGCATGGACCAACATTGACTTAACAAGTCCCTGTTGATGAGCATTTGGACCAATTCCAGATTTTCAGTATTATTAATAATATCTCAGTGAATGATTAGAAGCTATTTGTAAGAGAATGCATGACCTAACTTATATTTTAAACTGTCATTCTACTTGCTGTGTGGTGTCTACCTTGAGGTGAGTCAGAAACAGGGAGACCACTGGGAGGCGGCTGCGTGAGTCCAGGTGGGATGTTGGCTTGGGCCAGGCTCGTGGCAGTGGAGATGGAGCATTGTGTCCAGATTGCCGTGACATTTAGGAGGAAGTGTCAACCGGCTTGACCATATGGTGGAAGGCCTACTTTGGAGGAGAGAAAACCTTACGTTTGTTTCTTGCAGCTCTGCCCCTTCACAGGTGTCCACTCCTGGTCTTCTTGGTCCCTTGTTGTGGCTTCTGACCACTGTCAGGGGACAGTGCTCAGCCCTGGGGTAGAAGCTCTCCTTGTCCATTCCTTCTCTTCTCTGAGCCCGACCCTGTGTCTTCCAGTTTGCTAGCTCGGCCAGAGAAGATGCAGAGTGGTCAAGGGAGAGATGCCCTTTGAGATGCTCTACATTGAACATAACTTTTATACTATTAAACAAAATGCTTAATGTCTCGATTTGAAGGATCCGCATTTGGGTTCATCTCCTGATAGAGCGGATTCCCAAGGACAGTGGGTGGGCACTTGCCTTGAATCTCTTGATAGACAATGATTACCCCAGAACGAAGGCAGTCCCCGTCTGAGGACGACTGTTGTGTCTGCCATGGTGGACACAGCTAGCACGACTACATTCCCTAATCCCCTTTGCGACTAGTTAAGGCCATGTGACTAGTTCTCCCAGATATATTGACATTCCCGGCTGACAGAGTTGAGAAGCACCTCTCTTTCTCTCTATCTCTTTTTACTGCGGCTAAAAGCAGAGGTGACTGAGACCTTAGGGGACCACACAGCCACAGATGCAAGGAGCCTGGTCCCTGAATCACCATGTAGAAGGTCTCCATGTGAAAAAGAAATCTCTGTTACCTTATGCCACTGACGTTTGGAGTTTATTTCTTAAACCAGTGTGTTACTAATCTTTCTAATGCAGAACATGCTACCAGCGTTGCAAGGCAAGGTGCAGCTCCTGACACTCTTGAAACAACATTTCGTATGTGGACAAATTCCAGCCCATCACGCGGCGGGCTGCGTTTCCAGCATCGGTTAAATGGTCCCCATCCCCCACCAGATGACGTCAGGCCTCCAGGGCAGGGCTGGGCGTTTCCAGCTCCTAGCACAGCCCGTGCACACAGTCGCTACAGGAAAAAAAAAATTGTAAATGAATGTAAGGGTGATGCATTATAATAAAATCCTTTTTATAAATTACTTTTTAAATAAATTGCTTTTTATTTAATTTGTAAATAAAAATTAACCTAACAAAAACAGGCCACTGCAACATAAAAGAAGGCTCCGAAATATTAGAAACATGGTGAGAAAACAGATCTAAACCCCTGGCGGGCAGGGTCGGCCAATATCCCAAGAAAGAAACTTCCAGCTCCTGCATGGAAGGAACTGGGAAAGCAGGCCTAATGTGGGCTCACGAGGGGCCAGAGAGACTCTCAGATGGAGAACCAGGTGGTGTGTGTGGGCGGCCACGTGGGAAGGGAGGGGTCCCGGTCTTGCGGGATTTGCTGGGCGTCATGCTGAAGAAGGCGGCCGTGGGATTTCCAGGCTTCCAGCCCAGGAGAAGGCCAGGTGCTGCAGACTTTCTCTCTCTCCTACCTTCCCGCTATGGGCACGGCTGTGCGGGTCATGGATCCCAAAGCTTTCCACCCACACCTCGTCACCTGTTCTGCCTGCTTTGCCCACAGAAGGGTCCACGGGCTGGTACCTGACCCAATCCCTTCACCTGTGCCCTGAGGGAGTGGGCCTGGGTGTGGTGCTCTGGGCTGCCTTGCTGGCATGATTTCCTGTTCCTACAGGTGTGGAACAGGCACCCTGGGAAGGAAGGACCCACAGTTTGCCAATGAGAGGACTGAGCCCAGGGAGGTCACAGGACTCACAGGTCTTGGCGGGGCTCCATCCCTGGTCTCCACAAACACACAAGTGCACAAACTGAGAACACGCTGTTTTGGGTGCCGAGAAGAATAACCGAGTGTTTACCGCATCCACGCTCGGCAGCCCTGAGCGCTAGGGGCCATTTCTACTCCCCTTTTACAGAAGAGGAAACTGAGGCAGGAGTGGTACCCAGAGCCCCAGCCTCTGACCTGGGTCTGTTCTGGCTGGCAATCCGCTGCTGCATCCTGCTGGTCGGGAAAGGACCGTGAGTCATCCTGGGCGACATTTGAGTGGGAGAACTTTGCCGTGTACTGCTCCAGACGTGTGACGTGTGATAAAACAAAACAAAACAAATCCAGAGCCCTTAGATTATCTGATTTGTGGTTTAATTATGTGCCTTTGGAGATGATTTAGGAGCTTAGGAACGAAAGCGGTAGCATAGGCTTCCGTATATCCTCAGCCTCGGGGATGTTGCAGGAACCCGCGCCCTCCCCCTCAGAGAGCTGCCAGCTCAGTGGGCACAGCCTCTCTCCCAGGAGGGCAGTGTACCCAGGACCGACCGTGCGGAAGGCAGGTCCCCAATCCTGACCCCGCAGGGGTCCCTGGACACAGCCGTGCAGCGGCCATGGCCAAGCCTGTGGCGAGGGCCGCATCAGACCGCTGCCTTACCTGTGTTGGCCGCTCTGGAGGACTGAGGGAGCTAGAATCAGGACAGAGGACAGCTCTTGGGGCAGTGAGGATGATGAGAGACTCCTGTCCAGGAGAAATCTAGGTCCAGAAAGCTGGGCACTTGGCGACAGATCACACACGCTGAAGCAGATGTGCTGGGAGGGGCTGTGTGTGGGGTCCCCGGCTTTGTGGATTTGCATGTAAAGTGTGTAGTTTGAGTGAGTTTCTTAGCATGCACACGCCCCCCTCTGCCTGCCTCCACAAGCTTCCTGACCTCCCCTCCCGTCCCCAACCAGCCCTGCTCTGTTCTCCAGGAAACCCACACTCTGCTCTCAGCCCGAGGCATCCATCCCTAACGCTCAGCTTCACGCATGCACCATCCAAAGCCCAGCTCAGCCTCACCTGCTCTGGGAAGCCTCTCGCAGCCCCTCCTGTCACCAAGGTGCTACTGCTTCTGGGCTCCCACATCCCCATACAGGTAGGAGCTACTCGGCCACTCTCATGAGATCCAAACCCAGTGCGTACCTGCCATCCCTCTGTGAGCACCCATGCTGGGTTTGGGTCACGTAGGAGTGGGGTCACACCGCATCCCTCTGTGTCTGGCTTCCTTTGCTCAGTGCCTGCAGGGTGTGACCCACTCATGTGGCTGCTGTATGGAGAGCCCCCCTTGATACTGCTGTGCAGGCTTCCCCCCTCCGCGTGGAAATCTGCACGAACCATGCCTCTGCCCCCTCCACTGCCCAGCACGTGACAACAGGTTAGATGCACAGATAACACCACAGAAGTTCTTAAGAAAGAGGAGACAGGATACCATAGATAAGGCAGCCCCATTCGCATGCGGTGAAGTTCATAGTTTTAAAACAATGGCCCACGTTTAGTCAAAATTCTTATGTGGGAAAACACACACTAAGAAACTGGGAAGGGGCTTCCCTGGTAGCGCAGTGGTTGAGAGTCCGCCTGCCGATGCAGGGGACACGGGTTCGTGCCCCGGTCCGGGAAGATCCCACATGCCGCGGAGCGGCTGGGCCCGTGAGCCATGGCCGCTGAGCCTGCGCGTCCGGAGCCTGTGCTCCGCTCTGGGAAGGCTGCCAGGGGTGGGTGGGGCAGGGCAAGATGCTCTGGGGGTCAAAGGAAATAAACTTAAGGGAAGGGTCTCAGGCGCCTCATTCTTTACCTTGGATGCCATCACTCTGTAAATGTCTCCCCTCTCAGGACCGGGAACTTAATCCTTCCAGGATGGGAGGGTTTTACTAACTGAATGAATAAATGAATCTTCTAATGAGTCTCCATAATCATCTGGAAAAAAACTGCCCCTACGCATCTCAGGCTGCCTAGTGCCCCTGGACATTGACGTGTGCTACCCACCTGCCTGAGATCCTTTCCCTCAGGTCTCAGTCCTCCCTGCAGGGGCTTCTTTAGACACAGCTCAGGCATCCTTTCTTGAGGAAACATCTCCAGCCCACCGTCCTGAGTCTGATTGGTTGCAGAGCCAACGCCCCAGGCCACACCCCTCATGTATCACCACCTGGCCTGCCCACTCCCCCCTCTCATCCATCCCTCCCACCAGCCCATGCGTGATGTCGTGGACACTGAGGTCTGAGCTGGAGCCCCCAGACTCCAGTAGCACGAGGAGGTACCCGTGTGATGGGTGAAGAGCCTGTGTCCTGGTCTGGAGACGGCTGAGGGAGGGTAGACCCAGGGATGGAGGTGCCAGCTGAGGCTGGAGGGTGTCTGCAAGGCAGATGCCCATCCGTGGCCACCTGAAAGGCAGCTTCACGGAGCCTGCAGCCCTTTAGATGCTGAAGAGGCCTCAAAGTGCAGTAGCCAGTCTCCAGCTGTGGGCGAGGGCCTCCCGAAGGTCTCGCTGGATGAAGAACTCCTTGTGCGGCCTCTCCTGTCTGTTTGGCAGCTCTGTCTGGCTTTGACCCTTTTTCTTTTGAGTCAAATGCAGTGAACTTGGGTCCTGCCTTAGAGTTGACTCTGACCTGCCGAATTGGAGCATTCCTCCAGTTCAACCTCAGCTCGCTCCACCTTTGACTTGGGGCAAAAGTATTCAGCAAGATGCGTGGTAGTAAAACTGAGCTGTGAAACTTTGTAAACAACGACTAATGGGCAGCTTGACCGGCAAAGACCTTGGGGCAGGGGTGTCAGGATAAGATCATGAAAAGGACATGGGTTTTGGCTTTAGACCTGGATCCCCAGCACCGCCCCCTGGCAGCTGTGCTGACCTGGGTCCGTCCTCCTGCCATTCTGAACCTGTTCCTCTGTCTTTCACACGCAGATGCTAACACGTGTCTCCGAGGGCCGTTGTGTGACTGGGGCAATTCACATCACGTGTTACAGAGCAGAATGCCTGGTCCGTGACAGACACGTCTAACAGCTGTGAAGCACCCGTATTTTAAGATGAGCCTTAAAATCTTTCCTGTGCTACATAGGAAAGATGTTGTATCTAATGCCAGGCTCGTCTCCACCGTCTATTTCAGCGCAGAGAGAGTCAACACGATGAAGATGCTTTGTTTAGCGTTTTTCCCCACATGTGTTTATTTGATGCCTTCTCTTTGAACAATCGAGGTCCATTTGGTTTAGGGCCAAATAATAACTTAGCCGAGGCAGAGCGTGCTTTTAACATCCCTAGATGTCCAATGACACAACTTGAACTCAATTAAGCTGGTCTGGGACAAATTTCCATGTGTGTTTCATAATGGAAAGTGGAGTCAATGAAAAAGCAATCAGTGTAAATACGTAAAATGGCCATCCTCATAACCATCGGGCCATTGCTGGAAATTAAAAAGAAGCACACAAGTCCTGCTGCCTTGTGATGCACTGCAGGGCTCCCCGGACTCGAATCGGGGGCTAATTAAAGGTGTGCAGGAATGGGATCGATAGAGTTTGATTACGTTGCTGAATCTGGAATTGGGAGGGTGCTGCCCTCTTGACAATGGCTGATTTTCTTTGTGGAATTCAAAGGTATAGAGACCAGGGCTTTTATTGATAAACTAGCAGACACCTAGTTGCACATTCATTTCCACTGGCCATCTCAGGCGAGGTGAAATGAATGCACAGCCATGGGAGAATTAAATGCATTTTTCATCAACTGTGAACCTTGGAGGAGAAAAAGGCTTCAGTGACCTTAACAAGGAGTAGAGGATGTTCCCAGCAGCCCTGCATCTCTTGGTCAGTGCAGCATAAAGAAAGGCCTTCTAGGGCCCTGCTGTCTGTCCCCGGGGAAGGGAAGGAGCAAAGAGCTTCCTGGGGCAACGGACACGGGGCTGGCGTGTTGTGGAAGCTCTCAGCAGAGCGACTTGCCACTTACATCCAAATGGTACTTTGTAAAGCGGGACATTAACTCTCTTCGCCTGGTCTGTGGAAGACGGCAGAGAAAGTTGCTTCCTATGGGTCCCCTGAGGATGAGACAGGCCCCCAAAGCCTGCGGGGGACCCAGCACAGCCTTGGCACTGCCTGAGGAACAGAAGCGCTGGTCTCCAGGTGTCAGGAAGCCAGAAGTTGCTTCCTCTGAACTGCATGGCTTCAGGAAGACAGAGTGGCCTCCCGCCTCTGAGACAGGCAAGGTGGTCCCATATCTTTGGCCAACATGCCCGTCCAAATCCACGGGCCACACAGATTTCAACACCTTCGCTGAGTGAACGTCTCAGGGAAGAATTGTCCTCAAGGCGTGATGTCAATCAGAGTGCTGGCTAGAAACGAATGATGGCTCAAGGTGTTTAATGTCCCCTCTGCTGACAGGGTGCAGAAGGGTTAGGGGAGCCAGTGGGGGAGGGTGAGCACCCCGGTCCAGAAGCAGAGGGGCGCTTCCCTCCCAAGTGCCCCAGGAGGCTGAGGGAGAGACGCTTTCCTCCTTTGCAGAGAGGGGCTGCCGCGGAGGGGGGCCGATAGCAGGGGCACAGGGGACCCACAGGGACCACCCACAGGAGGGCGCGGACCTGTCAACCCCAGCTTCATCCTTCCATCCTCTGTATCTTCCCTGTCCTCCCTTCAGCTAGACCCACCTGGGGAGCAGAGGGCTGAGAGCCTGCGGACTTGTGTGCACAGGTCAGCCTCCGGGCCCCAGGGCAGGGTGGTGGCGAGCAGAGCCGTGGGGCACGCCCATCCCAGACTCCAGGGCCACTCTGGCTTCATCTCAGCACCAGCACCGGTGGAGATGCATTTAAATCTCCTCACATACACGTCCTCACGCAGACAGGATGAGGGCATTGGTGGGGGGCGGGGGCTCAGGCTGACCTTGCCAAGCCTTCCACATCCTTCCACAGGCCCTGACTCTTCCAAAATGTTCCCAGTATGGGAACAGGCTTCTCTTTGCTGACTCCATCTCATTTCCAAGATGGGGCTCCAGGAAACACCCCCTTTTACTTGTCTCAGGGAAATCAAACCTGTAGGGCCTCCATCCTGGCAACCTCAGGGAAGATGGCAAAGGGCCAGAGGCTGGGCATCTGGAGCTCCTGACAGATGAGACCCAGGTGCACATAGCCAAGGACAACACCTGGTGTCTGTGCCGAGGCTCAGCTTGGACCGTGCTCTAAGGGACGCGAGGATAAAGGGAAGACAGAAGAGGATTTGGGGAGAAGGGGCTCAGCTGGCTTCCTGGAGGAGCGGACTTTGCTGCCCGCCTTCATGAGGCAGGGGCTCCTGCCCACAGCAGCTGTGACAGTGTAATTTTCGGAGCACGGAGCAGCTGCAGCTGTGTGCCGGCTTAGCTCTGTGCGTGTGGTTGTGTGTGTGTGTGTGTGTGTGTGTGTCACACGCCCCCTCCCAGATGCGTGGGCCAGAGCACAGGCCCTGCGTTCCTTACCATTCGGTCGGGACAAGTCGGAAGTGGTCCCAGATGAGTCTGGGGCCAGCTGTGGGCCATGAGCCATCACGGCCAGTCCAGAGGAGGTCGGGCACCTCCCATGATCCCCAGGAGGCCTCCAGATGCCAAACACCCACAGGACCTCTGCCTCCCCCTTATCTCTTTTTCCCCAAATGATTTTATAAAACTTTGACTTTGAAAGCAAGGCTGACAGTCCCATGAACACCCCTAACTCCTTTTCCTGGTCCTCGGTTGTTGACGTCCGGTTGCATTCTCTTCATTTCTCCCTCTCCTCTGTTTGCTGAAACTTTTGAAAACAGGTTGCAGACATCACGTCCCTTCATGGGGCAGGTGCTGCCAGGAGCAGAGTGTCCCTGCCAGAGGCTCGCTGTCACCTCCCCAGGAGCTGTACATGAGTGCAACCCTCTGACGCACAGCCCTGCTTCAAATTTTCCTAATTCTCCGTCAGAATGTCACCAACAGTTGTCTGCTCTTCCGTTCTTTTGTTCTTATAAAAATACGGAATTCAATCGAGCATCTTACATGGGGCTCCTTTTCTCCCTGGTCAGTGCAGTTTCCTGCAGCTGCTACAACAAATAACGATAGCCTCGGCAGCTCAGACCAACGGGAATGGACTCTCACAGCCCAGAGACCAGAAGCCTGAAATCAGGTGTGGGCAGGGCGCATTCCTTCCAGAGCCCTGAGGGAATCCATCCCAGGCTTCTCTCCAACCCACAGTGGTGCCCGCATCCTTGGTGTCCTTGGTTGGTGGACACATCACTCCAGTCTCTGCCTCTGTCATCACATGTCACATGTCCCATGGCCTTCTGCCTGTGTCTGTCTTCATGGTGCTTCCTCTTTTTTTTTTTTTTTTTTTTTTGCAGTACGCGGGCCTCTCACTGTTGTGGCCTCTCCCATTGTGGAGCACAGGCTCTGGACGCGCAGGCTCAGCGGCCATGGTTCACGGGCCCAGCCACTCCGCGGCATGTGGGATCTTCCCGGACCAGGGCATGAACCCATGTTCCCTGCATCGGCAGGCGGACTCTCAACCACTGCACCACCAGGAAAGCCCCTAAAGGGTTTTTTTTTTTTTTTCATGGTGCTTCCTCTTATAAGGATCCAGTGACTGGGTCAGGGCCGTGCTCTTAACCTCATTTTAACATGATTACCTCGGTAAAGACCCTGTTTCTAAGTCAGGTCATATTTGCAGGTACCGCGTGTTAAGACTTTAGCAGATCTTTGCCGGGGAGACACAATTCAGCCCATAATAGAGACTTCAGTCAGGTACATCTACCTGCCTTTTGTGTCTTCGTGACAGTGACATTTCCAAAATGTCTGGCCCAATTTTCTTGTAAAGTGGTCCACGTAATCTGGAGTTGTCCGATGCTGTCCTCCTGTCATTAGCTATAGGATCACCTTCCGGCAGGAGTTCTACGTGGGGATGCTGTGTGCTTCCTGGCATCACACCTGCACCAGGAGGCTCACCATGGTCCTTCCTTCCACATCTGCTGATGCTAAGCCTGGTCACCTGGCTAAGGTAATGACCACCTGCCCCCTCCCTTCAAGGTGCACTTTTCTTCTTTGTAAGAAACAAACAGTCTATGGGGGACACATGGAGACCCTGTGAGTATACTGTTCCCCAGCAAGCATTCACCAGTGGTTTAGCACCCACGGATGACCCCCACCCAAATCACCTGTTTCCTGAATCCTTCTCTTTTCTGAATTTGTTCTTTGGCATTCCCGTCTTTTGAGTCTTATTATGGACTTTCATATTCTTAGTGTTTTTTAGTATTTCATGGTCAGTTATTCTTCTGATGGTCAACTTGTCCCAGATTTGGTCCAAGTGAATCCCTGTCTCCACGACCCGGTGTCTTTCATGAACGTGTTCATTAGTCTTTGAATCCTTCCTGGCTTTCTGGCGCCACTGGTTTCCATGCTCACCTTGAACTTCCCCGTCCCATGCCTGGAGTCACCTACGCCTCCAGGGAACTCTGGCTCTTGTTCATGAGGGATTGAATTTAGAAAACAAGACCTGAGCGCTAGGTGTACTCCTTGCTTCCAGTCCCTTTCAAAGGACAGAACCAGGAATTTTTTTAGATTGTTTTTAAAAACAGGAGCTCATATGAACACCCCCCAATGCATGTACAAATTCTCAGGGCCTCGCTCACCTTCCCACATTCCAAGTCTGTTTGTTTATTTTCGCACTAAGAGATCCCAGCTCCTCCACACAGCAGTGCAGGGCCTCCTGTGGTCCACCCTCCCAGGTGCGTGAAGGAGGCCTGGCGTCACGACCCCAGCCCTGCCAGCCACGACGAACCCGCTCCTCACCTTCAAGTTTGCTTAGCAGCTCTTTCTGTGTGTGGAAACGCCACTGTAGAGTTTGCTTTGTAAATTACTTCTGAACGAATCTACTTTGGAATGATGTGAAACGCTATGCACCTGATTTCAAATGTGAACATCTTCATCTTTCCAAAGGCAAATCCCGATTCATATACGTCCTTCAGAGCATCTCCCACCCCCTCCTTCCCTCCCGTCACTCCCACGCCCTGTGAGGCCCCATGTTCATCTACTTCTACTTTATCTTTTTCATTTGAGCAAATACACACGTGTTCTAATTTCTTGCACAGAAGGAAGGATCTGCACTAGATACACTATTTGTATCGTGTACACTCTACCTGTTACGTATATTCTTTGCACCCTGCTCTTTTCCACAAACCACAACTATCCTGGCCACAGTACCACGCTGGCCCAGAGTTCTTTGTTCTTTCCTATGAGCACGTGCTGGTCCACTGAGCGGACTCAGCATGGATGGTTCACTCGTCCTCACGTGGGCATCTTGCCTCTCTTTGTGCTGTGCTGCTAGATAACAGAGCAGCCCGGTGCTCCTGTGGGTTTGTGTTGATGGAGGGACATCTTTAGGGTACCCTGTGAGGCATGGGCTCATTGGGCCAAGAGTTCCTCCCCCCAAGCCTTTTTTTAAATTGGAGTAGAGTTGCTTTACATTACTGTGTCAGTTTCTTGCTGTACAGCAAAGTGACTCAGCCATACGTATACATATATCCCCTTTTTTTATTGGTATTC